>NW_027278743.1:0-122500 GCF_046629955.1 Centroberyx affinis | reverse complement strand
AGGGAGGCGGGGGGCTTAATGTCTTCCTACCCGTTCTGTCGCACCCCCTTCTCGGGGAGGCGGCTTGCGGATGGAGGTAGCCCGAAGGTTTTTGTTATCCCCTTTTCAAACCCCACTTGTCTTTTGAAACCTGGCGAGAAAAACCTCTCTTCCTTCTGGGCAGTTTGTGTTGCACTGCGTTACACTGCGTTACTGTGTGTTGCACTGTGTCAGTGTGTGTTAGTGTGTTACACTGCGTTATTGTGTGTACAGTGTCAGTGTGTGTTACAATGTGTAACACTGCGTTACTGTGTGTTACACTGTCAGTGTGTTGCACTGCGTTACACTACGTTACACTACGTTACACTGCGTTACACTGTGTCAGTGTGTGTTAGTGTGTTACACTGCGTTACTGTGTTTTACAGTGTGTCAGTGTGTGTTGCACTGCGTTACACTGCGATACTGTTACACTGCGTTACTGTGTGTTACACTGCGTTACTGTGTGTACAGTGTGTCAGTGTGTTGCAATGCATTACACTGCGTTACACTGCGTTACACTGCTTTACACTGTGACAGTGTGTGTTAGTGTGTTACACTGCGTTATTGTGTGTACAGTGTCAGTGTGTGTTACAGTGTGTTACACTGCATTACTGTGTGTTACACTGTCAGTGTGTGTTGCACTGCGTTACACTGCGTTACTGTGTGTTACACTGCGTTATTGTGTTTTACACTGTCAGTGTGTGTTAGTGTGTGACACTACGTTATTGTGTGTACAGTGTGTCAGTGTGTGTCAGTGTGTGTTACAGTGTGTTACACTGCTTTACTGTGTGTTACACTGTCAGTGTGTGTTGCACTGCGTTACACTGCGTTACTTGTGTGTTACACTGTCAGTGTGTGTTGCAGTGTGTTGCAGTGTGTTACACTGCGTTACACTACGTTACTGTGTGTTACACTGTGTTACTGTTTTACACTGTCAGTGTGTGTTAGTGTTACACTTCGTTACTGTGTCTACAGTGTGTCAGTGTGTGTTACTGTGTGTTACACTGCATTACTGTGTTTTACACTGTCAGTGTGTGTTAGTGTGTTACACTGCGTTACTGTGTGTACAGTGTGTCAGTGTGTTGCAATGCATTACACTGCGTTACACTGCGTTACACTGCGTTACACTGCTTTACACTGTGACAGTGTGTGTTAGTGTGTTACACTGCGTTACTGTGTGTACAGTGTGTCAGTGTGTGTCAGTGTGTGTTACAGTGTGTTACACTGCTTTACTGTGTGTTACACTGTCAGTGTGTGTTGCACTGCGTTACACTGCGTTACTTGTGTGTTACACTGTCAGTGTGTGTTGCAGTGTGTTGCAGTGCGTTACACTGCGTTACACTACGTTACTGTGTGTTACACTGTGTTACTGTTTTACACTGTCAGTGTGTGTTAGTGTTACACTTCGTTACTGTGTCTACAGTGTGTCAGTGTGTTTTACTGTGTGTTACACTGCATTACTGTGTTTTACACTGTCAGTGTGTGTTAGTGTGTTACACCTCGTTACTGTGTGTACAGTGTGTCAACGTGTGTTACAGTGTTGCACTGCGTTACACTGCATGTTACAGTGTGTTACACTGCATGTTACAGTGTGTTACACTGTGTTACTGTGTGTTACACTGCATTACTGTGTGTTACACTGTGCCAGTGTGTGTTGCACTGCGTTACACTGCGTTACTGTGTGTTACACTGTGTTTCTGTTTTACACTGTCAGTGTGTGTTAGTGTGTTACACTGCGTTACTATGTATTACACTGCGTTACTCTTTTTTACACTCTGTCAGTGTGAGTTGGTGTGTTACACTGCGTTACTGTGTGTACAGTGTGTCAGTGTGTGTTACAGTGTGTTACACTGCGTTCCTGTGTGTTACACTGTGTCAGTGTGTGTTGCACTGCGTTACACTGCGTTACTTGTGTGTTACACTGTCAGTGTGTGTTGCAGTGTGTTGCAGTGTGTTACACTGCGTTACACTACGTTACTGTTTTACACTGTCAGTGTGTGTTAGTGTTACACTTCGTTACTGTGTCTACAGAGTGTCATTGTGTGTTACTGTGTGTTACACTGCATTACTGTGTTTTACACTGTCAGTGTGTGTTAGTGTGTTACACCTCATTACTGTGTGTACAGTGTGTCAACGTGTGTTACAGTGTTACACTGCATTACTGTGTGTTACACTGTGCCAGTGTGTGTTGCACTGCGTTACACTGCGTTACTGTGTGTTACACTGTGTTTCTGTTTTACACTGTCAGTGTGTGTTAGTGTGTTACACTGCGTTACTATGTATTACACTGCGTTACTCTTTTTTACACTCTGTCAGTGTGAGTTGGTGTGTTACACTGCGTTACTGTGTGTACAGTGTGTCAGTGTGTGTTACAGTGTGTTACACTGCGTTCCTGTGTGTTACACTGTGTCAGTGTGTGTTGCACTGCGTTACACTGCGTTACTTGTGTGTTACACTGTCAGTGTGTGTTGCAGTGTGTTGCAGTGTGTTACACTGCGTTACACTACGTTACTGTTTTACACTGTCAGTGTGTGTTAGTGTTACACTTCGTTACTGTGTCTACAGAGTGTCATTGTGTGTTACTGTGTGTTACACTGCATTACTGTGTTTTACACTGTCAGTGTGTGTTAGTGTGTTACACCTCATTACTGTGTGTACAGTGTGTCAACATGTGTTACAGTGTTACACTGCGTTACTGTGTGTTACACTGTGTCAGTGTGTGTTGCACTGCGTTACACTGCATGTTACAGTGTGTTACACTGTGTTACTGTGTGTTACAATGCATTACTGTGTGTTACACTGTGCCAGTGTGTGTTGCACTGCGTTACACTGCGTTAACCGACTTCCCTAACCCTTCCCTTACCTGCCTCAGAAATGTGTGTCGCGGCCAATTAGCCGTCCCTCACTCAAATCTCGCTGCTCTCACTGTATTCAGTCAGTGTGTGAGCCAGCAGCCATTTCAGCCTTTTCGGTCTGAGAAATGTGTGGCGCGGCCAAATTCGCCGTCCCTCACTCAAATCTCGCTGCTCTCACTGTATTCAGTCAGTTTGTGAGCCAGATCTCAGAAATGTGTGTCGCTGCAAATTTCGCCGTCCCTCACTCAAATCTCGCTGCTCTCACTGTATTCAGTCAGTTTGTGAGCCAGCAGCCATTTCAGCCTTTTCGATCTGAGAAATGTGTGGCGCGGCCAAATTCGCCGTCCCTCACTCAAATCTCGCTGCTCTCACTGTATTCAGTCAGTTTGTGAGCCAGATCTCAGAAATGTGTGGCGCTGCAAATTTCGCCGTCCCTCACTCAAATCTCGCTCCTCTCACTGTATTCTGTCAGTTTGTGAGCCAGATCTCAGAAATGTGTGGCGCGGCCAATTTCGCCGTCCCTCACTCAAATCTCGCTGCTCTCACTGTATTCAGTCAGTTTGTGAGCCAGCAGCCATTTCAGCCTTTTCGGGCCTTGCCGGTCTCAGAAATGTGTGGCACGGCCAAATTTGCCGTCCCTCACTCAAATCTCGCTGCTCTCACTGTATTCAGTCAGTTTGTGAGCCAGATCTCAGAAATGTGTGGCGCTGCAAATTTTGCCGTCCCTCACTCAAATCTCGCTGCTCTCACTGTATTCAGTCAGTTTGTGAGCCAGCAGCCATTTCAGCCTTTTCGGTCTGAGAAATGTGTGGCGCGGCCAAATTCGCCGTCCCTCACTCAAATCTCGCTGCTCTCACTGTATTCAGTCAGTTTGTGAGCCAGATCTCAGAAATGTGTGGCGCGGCCAATTTCGCCGTCCCTCACTCAAATCTCGCTGCTCTCACTGTATTCAGTCAGTTTGTGAGCCAGATCTCAGAAATGTGTGGCGCTGCAAATTTCGCCGTCCCTCACTCAAATCTCGCTGCTCTCACTGTATTCAGTCAGTTTGTGAGCCAGATCTCAGAAATGTGTGGCGCTGCAAATTTCGCCGTCCCTCACTCAAATCTCGCTGCTCTCACTGTATTCAGTCAGTTTGTGAGCCAGATCTCAGAAATGTGTGGCGCTGCAAATTTCGCCGTCCCTCACTCAAATCTCGCTGCTCTCACTGTATTCAGTCAGTTTGTGAGCCAGCAGCCATTTCAGCCTTTTCGGGCCTTGCCGGTCTGAGAAATGTGTGGCGCGGCCAAATTCGCCGTCCCTCACTCAAATCTCGCTGCTCTCACTGTATTCAGTCAGTTTGTGAGCCAGCAGCCATTTCAGCCTTTTCGGGCCTTGCCGGTCTCAGAAATGTGTGGCGTGGCCAAATTCGCCGTCCCTCACTCAAATCTCGCTGCTCTCACTGTATTCAGTCAGTTTGTGAGCCAGATCTCAGAAATGTGTGGCGCGGCCAAATTCGCCGTCCCTCACTCAAATCTCGCTGCTCTCACTGTATTCAGTCAGTTTGTGAGCCAGCAGCCATTTCAGCCTTTTCGGGCCTTGCCGGTCTCAGAAATGTGTGGCGCGGCCAAATTCGCCGTCCCTCACTCAAATCTCGCTGCTCTCACTGTATTCAGTCAGTTTGTGAGCCAGATCTCAGAAATGTGTGGCGCTGCAAATTTCGCCGTCCCTCACTCAAATCTCGCTCCTCTCACTGTATTCTGTCAGTTTGTGAGCCAGATCTCAGAAATGTGTGGCGCGGCCAATTTCGCCGTCCCTCACTCAAATCTCGCTGCTCTCACTGTATTCAGTCAGTTTGTGAGCCAGCAGCCATTTCAGCCTTTTCGGGCCTTGCCGGTCTCAGAAATGTGTGGCACGGCCAAATTTGCCGTCCCTCACTCAAATCTCGCTGCTCTCACTGTATTCAGTCAGTTTGTGAGCCAGATCTCAGAAATGTGTGGCGCTGCAAATTTTGCCGTCCCTCACTCAAATCTCGCTGCTCTCACTGTATTCAGTCAGTTTGTGAGCCAGCAGCCATTTCAGCCTTTTCGGTCTGAGAAATGTGTGGCGCGGCCAAATTCGCCGTCCCTCACTCAAATCTCGCTGCTCTCACTGTATTCAGTCAGTTTGTGAGCCAGATCTCAGAAATGTGTGGCGCGGCCAATTTCGCCGTCCCTCACTCAAATCTCGCTGCTCTCACTGTATTCAGTCAGTTTGTGAGCCAGATCTCAGAAATGTGTGGCGCTGCAAATTTCGCCGTCCCTCACTCAAATCTCGCTGCTCTCACTGTATTCAGTCAGTTTGTGAGCCAGCAGCCATTTCAGCCTTTTCGGGCCTTGCCGGTCTGAGAAATGTGTGGCGCGGCCAAATTCGCCGTCCCTCACTCAAATCTCGCTGCTCTCACTGTATTCAGTCAGTTTGTGAGCCAGCAGCCATTTCAGCCTTTTCGGGCCTTGCCGGTCTCAGAAATGTGTGGCGTGGCCAAATTCGCCGTCCCTCACTCAAATCTCGCTGCTCTCACTGTATTCAGTCAGTTTGTGAGCCAGATCTCAGAAATGTGTGGCGCGGCCAAATTCGCCGTCCCTCACTCAAATCTCGCTGCTCTCACTGTATTCAGTCAGTTTGTGAGCCAGCAGCCATTTCAGCCTTTTCGGGCCTTGCCGGTCTCAGAAATGTGTGGCGTGGCCAAATTCGCTGTCCCTCACTCAAATCTCGCTGCTCTCACTGTATTCAGTCAGTTTGTGAGCCAGATCTCAGAAATGTGTGGCGCGGCCAATTTCGCCGTCCCTCACTCAAATCTCGCTGCTCTCACTGTATTCAGTCAGTTTGTGAGCCAGATCTCAGAAATGTGTGGCGCGGCCAATTTCGCCGTCCCTCACTCAAATCTCGCTGCTCTCACTGTATTCAGTCAGTTTGTGAGCCAGCAGCCATTTCAGCCTTTTCGGTCTGAGAAATGTGTGGCGCGGCCAAATTCGCCGTCCCTCACTCAAATCTCGCTGCTCTCACTGTATTCAGTCAGTTTGTGAGCCAGATCTCAGAAATGTGTGGCGTGGCCAAATTCGCCGTCCCTCACTCAAATCTCGCTGCTCTCACTGTATTCAGTCAGTTTGTGAGCCAGATCTCAGAAATGTGTGGCGCGGCCAAATTCGCCGTCCCTCACTCAAATCTCGCTGCTCTCACTGTATTCAGTCAGTTTGTGAGCCAGCAGCCATTTCAGCCTTTTCGGGCCTTGCCGGTCTCAGAAATGTGTGGCGTGGCCAAATTCGCCGTCCCTCACTCAAATCTCGCTGCTTTCACTGTATTCAGTCAGTTTGTGAGCCAGATCTCAGAAATGTGTGGCGCGGCCAATTTCGCCGTCCCTCACTCAAATCTCGCTGCTCTCACTGTATTCAGTCAGTTTGTGAGCCAGATCTCAGAAATGTGTGGCGCGGCCAATTTCGCCGTCCCTCACTCAAATCTCGCTGCTCTCACTGTATTCAGTCAGTTTGTGAGCCAGATCTCAGAAATGTGTGGCACGGCCAATTTCGCCGTCCCTCACTCAAATCTCGCTGCTCTCACTGTATTCAGTCAGTTTGTGAGCCAGCAGCCATTTCAGCCTTTTCGGGCCTTGCCTGTCTCAGAAATGTGTGGCGCGGCCAAATTCGCCGACCCTCACTCATATCTCGCTGCTCTCACTGTATTCAGTCAGTTTGTGAGCAAGATCTCAGAAATGTGTGGCGCTGCAAATTTCGCCGTCCCTCACTCAAATCTCGCTCCTCTCACTGTATTCTGTCAGTTTGTGAGCCAGATCTCAGAAATGTGTGGCGCGGCCAATTTCGCCGTCCCTCACTCAAATCTCGCTGCTCTCACTGTATTCAGTCAGTTTGTGAGCCAGCAGCCATTTCAGCCTTTTCGGTCTGAGAAATGTGTGGCGCGGCCAAATTCGCCGTCCCTCACTCAAATCTCGCTGCTCTCACTGTATTCAGTCAGTTTGTGAGCCAGATCTCAGAAATGTGTGGCGTGGCCAAATTCGCCGTCCCTCACTCAAATCTCGCTGCTCTCACTGTATTCAGTCAGTTTGTGAGCCAGATCTCAGAAATGTGTGGCGCGGCCAAATTCGCCGTCCCTCACTCAAATCTCGCTGCTCTCACTGTATTCAGTCAATTTGTGAGCCAGCAGCCATTTCAGCCTTTTCGGGCCTTGCCGGTCTCAGAAATGTGTGGCGTGGACAAATTCGCCGTCCCTCACTCAAATCTCGCTGCTCTCACTGTATTCAGTCAGTTTGTGAGCCAGATCTCAGAAATGTGTGGCGCGGCCAAATTCGCCGTCCCTCACTCAAATCTCGCTGCTCTCACTGTATTCAGTCAGTTTGTGAGCCAGCAGCCATTTCAGCCTTTTCGGGCCTTGCCGGTCTCAGAAATGTGTGGCGTGGCCAAATTCGCCGTCCCTCACTCAAATCTCGCTGCTCTCACTGTATTCAGTCAGTTTGTGAGCCAGATCTCAGAAATGTGTGGCGCGGCCAATTTCGCCGTCCCTCACTCAAATCTCGCTGCTCTCACTGTATTCAGTCAGTTTGTGAGCCAGATCTCAGAAATGTGTGGCGCGGCCAATTTCGCCGTCCCTCACTCAAATCTCGCTGCTCTCACTGTATTCAGTCAGTTTGTGAGCCAGATCTCAGAAATGTGTGGCACGGCCAATTTCGCCGTCCCTCACTCAAATCTCGCTGCTCTCACTGTATTCAGTCAGTTTGTGAGCCAGCAGCCATTTCAGCCTTTTCGGTCTGAGAAATGTGTGGCGCGGCCAAATTCGCCGTCCCTCACTCAAATCTCGCTGCTCTCACTGTATTCAGTCAGTTTGTGAGCCAGATCTCAGAAATGTGTGGCGTGGCCAAATTCGCCGTCCCTCACTCAAATCTCGCTGCTCTCACTGTATTCAGTCAGTTTGTGAGCCAGATCTCAGAAATGTGTGGCGCGGCCAAATTCGCCGTCCCTCACTCAAATCTCGCTGCTCTCACTGTATTCAGTCAGTTTGTGAGCCAGCAGCCATTTCAGCCTTTTCGGGCCTTGCCGGTCTCAGAAATGTGTGGCGTGGACAAATTCGCCGTCCCTCACTCAAATCTCGCTGCTCTCACTGTATTCAGTCAGTTTGTGAGCCAGATCTCAGAAATGTGTGGCGCGGCCAATTTCGCCGTCCCTCACTCAAATCTCGCTGCTCTCATTGTATTCAGTCAGTTTGTGAGCCAGATCTCAGAAACGTGTGGCGCGGCCAATTTCGCCGTCCCTCACTCAAATCTCGCTGCTCTCACTGTATTCAGTCAGTTTGTGAGCCAGCAGCCATTTCAGCCTTTTCGGTCTGAGAAATGTGTGGCGCGGCCAAATTCGCCGTCCCTCACTCAAATCTCGCTGCTCTCACTGTATTCAGTCAGTTTGTGAGCCAGCAGCCATTTCAGCCTTTTCGGTCTGAGAAATGTGTGGCGCGGCCAAATTCGCTGTCCCTCACTCAAATCTCGCTGCTCTCACTGTATTCAGTCAGTTTGTGAGCCAGATCACAGAAATGTGTGGCGCGGCCAATTTCGCCGTCCCTCACTCAAATGTCGCTGCTCTCACTGTATTCAGTCAGTTTGTGAGCCAGCAGCCATTTCAGCCTTTTCGGTCTGAGAAACGTGTGGCGCGGCCAAATTCGCCGTCCCTCACTCAAATCTCGCTGCTCTCACTGTATTCAGTCAGTTTGTGAGCCAGATCTAGATATATAAGCATTCTACCAGTTCTGGCAAAACTCATGGAGAAAATTGTCTTTAATCAAATACCGAGCTATTTCGCTGAAAATGAATTGAATACAGACTTTCAGCATGCCTACAGGGATGGGTATTCAACATGTACAGCACTGACGCAGATAAAAGATGACTGTTTAATGGATATTGACACTTGTGGGGTCAGTTTTACTACATTTCAGTGCGGCCTTTGATATTATTGATCACGGATTGCTGTTAGAGAAACTTTCTTGCTATGGTTTCTCATCCTCTGCTGTGACATGGATAAAGAGTTATTTGTTCAGTAGATCACAGAGAGTTTTCTTTAATGGTAGTCTCTCTGATACTAAACATGTACAGTCTGGAATACCGCAAGGGAGCTGCCTTGGGCCGCTACTATTCACAATCTTTACAAATGATTTGCCGTTGGTCTTAGACAGGACTAATGTGTCAATGCTGATGATACAACATTGTACATATCAGCTACTACTGTGGATGACTTGTCTGTAGCTCTGAACAAAGAGTTACAACTAGTATCAGACTGGGTCATGAATAACAGAATGGTCTTAAACATCTCAAAGACAAAATGTATTGTATTTGGTTCACACTATGTTACAGTCAAATACCAAGCTCAATGAAAGGGATCGAAATAAAACAGGTGGAAGAAACAAAACTGCTTGGTGTCACATTAGACAGTCATCTGTCATGGTCTACTCACATAGACAACACAACCAAGAAAATGGGGAGGGGGGTAAAGATAATAGGAGATGTGTTGAGTTCTTAACATCAGCCTCTGTGGTCCAGGTTATCCGGGCACTGGTTTTATCGCATCTTGACTATTGTCCTGCTGTGTGGTCGAGTGCAGCGAAAAAGGACTTGGGAAAACTACAATTAGCCCAAAATAGAGTGGCGCGCCTTGCCCTTCAGTGTAGAAATAGGTCTAATACATATGCATAAATGCCTTTCATGGCTTATGAAAGGCTTAGAACAAAGATTGAGTGTTCTATTGGAAATAATTGTGTAGTGCTCTTTTCTGTTAGTACTTTGTGCGCTATTGTTTTGACCACCCATATATGCCATGATGTGATGTTAATTTGTTTTGTTGTTGTTGTTTTTTTCCGTATATCATTGTAACAATAAAATAATTTAAATAATAAAATAAAATAAAATAAAATGATTGAAAAAAAAAGAACAAAGATTGTTATAGTCTCATTATATTTTTCAGGAACATCTGTGTCAATAAAAAACCCAATTGTTTGTACAAATTAATTCATTAGACGAGTAATAGACATAACTATTCTACCAGGCACAAGATGGAACATTTAATAAACTAAACTAAACTTTACTTGATAATTAGTAGTGAACAGTAACAATAGTAATAGGCCTATCATTATCAATAGGCATCAAAATATTGTATAATTCATTTATTAATCAATAGGCCAATAAGTTGGATTATGAAAAGTAATATGAAATAATATCCAATCAAATTGAAGTGTAGCTTTAAGATCCCGCCTCCTCATGTGATAAAATCTCTGCACACCGTGAGCCCGCCCTCTTTGTTCCTTTGACTTGAGACACCTATACAACATCAATTTCATTTAGCTATTTTAGCCATTTTGTACATACCTCGTTTTTATTCCGCATTCTTGTTCTTGTTGTTGTTATACTGACGTGTTTTTAATATTTTGTACATACTGTGTTTAGCTTTTACATTAACTTAGAGTTTTAATATAATTTTTAAATTCCGGTGCTGCGCCAGGAACAAGCCACACGGACCACCACCAATCCCACAAGTTGCAGTCAAGGTAAGGAGGATTGAGTAATGTTGAACGTGCTTGTGTGTTTTACCTTGTAATTAATACTGGATGCTAGTTTGGATTACTTTGAGCATCGACTTCAATGCATTTAGGCTATTTAGCAACCATGCTAGCTAGTTGTTAGCCAGTGCGGGCTTTGTTGGTTGTTCAAGAAGCTAACATAATTTTATAGCTAAGCTAACTGTTACCTGATCACTTTTAGCCCTGTTATGTTATTGGAACATTTCAAAAATGAAGCATCGCGTTAGTTCAGGCAGGGCACGGACGTCACGCGTTGCTAGTCATCTACCAGCTGATCACCACACACACCAATCATACTCCATTCTCATAACAAGGCGGTCTATTTAAATGGCCTCCTCCTACACTGATTCCTGCTTCACAACTGCTGCACACTCTGCTGCTTGGTAAAGCTTTATGCTACTGCTGCTGTTACTGGTCATGCTGCTGCTCCTACCTGCTACAAGTTGCCACTGGTCGCGCTGATTTCTCGGGCTCAAGATGTCTCACTTTCGTCAGATGAAGAATCTCAGGAGGCAGCACCATCGGCTTCCAAACCCACTGTCAGAGCTTCCATCTCGCAAAATACAGTCTTGTAATACCGCTTCAAGAAGGCATTGTCAAGGAAAGAATGGCGTTTGCGCGACTCATCCTGCCGCGACTCTCGCAAAGGAGCGAGAGTCCGAACTCTGATTACTTCGAGCCGACGGCCGGTCATTATATCCAGCTCTCACTCGGTCGTGAATGTCCGCTTCAAGCCTGGAAACCGGTCTTTTCCTGCCAGCGTCAGCGGCCATTAGACCCCACCGCGGACCAGGGCATTCCCATGGGATTTCATTGCAAACAATGACGTCATGGCGCCGATAAGGATGCTGGGAGTTGTAGTTCCCATTGCTCCACTTCACCTAAGCTGAGTATTTGCATTGAATATTTGCTCTTATTATGGTGCAAGCATGCATCATTATGGCTGGCTGGGCGAGCTCCATTTTCGATTCAGTGTTGCTGTGTATTTAAGCATAATGCTGACATGCTGCTGCTTAGCTGGGATTGTAAGCTTGTACTACAATTGCTTCTTGCTTTACATGGGTCTGCAATAGTTCAATGCAGCTCATTTTAGTGAGAAGCAATTTTTTGTTTTGGGGGATTTTTTTTTTGCGCTCCTTAAAGAATCTCTCCCTTATATTCGACTGGACTCTTGATATTGTCTCAGCTCAAAGCCATGAGTGCATATAGCCTAATTGATACTATTGCTGTCGTCAATAAATTGCATATGACATAAGAGATGCTGCATAAGGTGGTTGACTGGGTTTCACTGCTTTGATTTAGGTAGTATGACCTCACACGGGATGCATGCTTGCATCCCTCCCAAGAAGCAGTAGGTGATAGCTGAGGTCTGCAGCAGGCTTGCTGCTCACATAGATATTTCACATAACTGTAGGATGGCCTCTTTCAGGATGCATGCTTGCATCCTTATTTTTCAGATAATGAATTTCTGAGGTCTGCAGCAGGCTTGCTGCTACACATAGATATTACACATAACAGTAGAATGACCTATCAGGATGCATGCTTGCATCCTTTCATGTAGGCTCGTCTGGTGCCACTGCTTGAGGTCTGCAACAAGCTTGTTGCTACACATTGATCTTTCATTATTGATCAGCTGGTAACTTACTAAGAATCGGCTGCACCAGTTATGTTGCCATATGGTTCTGTTTGGGGGATTTGCATGGCGCCCCTGCTATACCTTCAGCATGCTTGCCGGGTAAGCAGGGAGCTGCTCGAGCAGGGCCATATCCGCCAAATATAACTGTATTACCATTAGTTGCAATTAATGGGTTCATCTGTGACTAAAGTGTTCCTGACTGAACTAGTATTCCTGTGACAGAAGTAAATTTTTCCCGCCATTGACACACCCTATAGCGCCCGAGGGCGCCATTTCACGATATCGCCCAAGCGCTCCCGTCATTTTTAAATTGTTTAAAATGTACCAAAAACTGAAAATCAAGTTATCAGCTTTGTTTTACTTCAAGTTGTCATCAATGAATCGGAACCGGAAAATATATCTGGTGACACTGAGATGTTGGATTTTCCCCGGGTTTAGTTGTCCTCCATTGGTAATCTAAAAATGGCTTCGCCGGCTAAGCGTCACGCTTTTAAAATATAATGTATTACTATTATTATTATTATTAAAACCTTCTGAAAGCTGTCAGATTGTGCTGTGAGACAGAACCTGACCCGCTGTATGTAGTGGAAAGTTACAAAGACATTGTGAGTTGAAGTCCTTTGATCGGAATCGCTTGTTCTTTCTCGATAAAACAAGACATAAGATCACCTTCACTAAACAGCGGGACCTACACTGTAAATTGTAATAAGTTGACTTTACTTTAAAAAAGTCAGGAAACCGATTGCCTCAAAATTTCCATGTAAAGTAGATTATTAATTTTAAGTTGTTAAAGCTGAAAAAAACTGTATTCAGGCAACTCATGTCATGGCAGTAAACTTGAGTATAGTTAATTCCAAATCATTAATTAGGTTGACTATAAAATGCCAATTCAGACAACTTAAAGATCTGAGTTATGTTAAGTAAGCAGTACTCATTAAAAAAAGTTATCCTTACAGTAAACTTGAATATTGTTAACTCAAAATAATTAATTAGGTTGACTATAAAATCTGAGTTATGTTAAGTAAGCAGTACTCATAAAGAAAAAGTTATCCTTACATGCCTAAGCATTCACATTACTAGGAAAATATCAGGAAACCGATTGCCTTAACATTTTCAAGTAAGCTGAACTAAAAGCTGTAAGTGCTGTTGAAACAAAGAGAGACAGCAGTTTGAAGGGAAAACTGAAAGAGTTTATTTGTTCTGTAGGACAAGTAAAACAAGTTTCGGTTTGAATTTTGGTTCTCTTTTCAGGCATGTTGTCAAACTTAAAACTTAGTACTCAAAAAGCTGGACATGCTGCCAAGTTAAGTTATCAAATTATAGTACAAAAGATCTGAACTGTCAGTCTTAATATGTAAACAATTGAAATTAAAATGCATTTTGTTGGGATGCAGACTATTTCAAGAATGATGAACATACACTATTGTCAGTCTTAAGATTTTTTGAACAATATTGTGTAACAGTTTAAAGAGAAAACAATTTTTTTTTACATACACAAGACAATAACTTTCTTTTGGGTTTTTGTCAGTTTTTTGTATTCAAATTCTAAAATTAACTGAAACTGCTGCCAACCAAGCTATCAAATTATAACAGAAAAACAACATATTGTTTACCCGCAATATGTCTTAATCTTGACATGAACTTCCTCAACTTTTAGAAAATCAAAATGCCTTTCATCACACTGATGAAAAATGGTGAGCATACTGCTAATGTTCTTAATATCTCCATTGACTACAGTGTGTAACAAACTATAGATAAACAAACTCAATAGTCAATTGGGCAACAGGACCAAAGGAAAAAGAAACATCACTTTTCCAATACTAGTAAAGAGCTCCACTGGAGATAGTAGGGTAAAGGTCTCAGTGTGACCCAACATGTCACGTCCCATTCACATCGTGAAGACATTCACTCACTGCATCAGAAGATTTTTGAGTGATTGTATTTTTGGTTTTAGGGATTTATGTCCAAGAGAGAGAAGCACTCTTTGAATAAACTCAAAGGTGTTCTTCAGTTGTTGAGGGTACTCCAAATTCAGGGCGTAAATAAGTCCAAAGAGTAGGCACATGGCATGCGGAAGATTTTCAAGGTCATCCATCACTATTGTTCCTTCCACAATGATTGCGGTACCTGAAGCCTCTAGGTGCAGTGAGTGAGGAGGAGCCAGACTGTCTTCAGCAATCACTGTCAGGATCCCGATGGAGGTGTGGGACATGTCCGGAGGGTCATCGCAGTCCTAACAACGATAGCAGCATTACAACCACAATTACATGTCAAATGTCACCTTGCATTTCTATGGTAGAAAACAAAAGACACTGCCACTAAGAGGAAGCTATATTCTGATATTATTAGATATTCAAGTAAAAGATGCTGCAGAGTGAGTAAATACTGTACATGCATAAATAAACAGATTGATTCATTAATTTATCATTTGATTCATTGAATGATTGCAAAATAAATAGATTTTCAAAAGGGCAAATGACATTTGAGTGGAACAATGAAGGCAAAATTGGCATACAACAGAATGTAGAAGAGCCTGAGAACAAATGGTTGATGCAGTGGCATCACAACACAGAGTGAAATAGAAATTTCAGGAGGTTGATAGGTAGCCCTGATCAGGACTCTTTGGTGGTATCTGCTGTCTTTCCAAAGGGTCCACTCCCTAGAGTCAACCCATGCAAAACCCAAATACCTTCAATAATGAAAAAAGTACACCCAAACAGGGTTTCACCTTCACCTGTCTGCTGGAATGTAGAGGGGTTCTACTAATATCTCCTATGACCAAATAAAGTGTAAAACGTGTAAAATGTGGTTAAACACAACCATGTACTGAACTAGGCTTGTCGCGGTTGTACTATTTTCACGCCAGTGTTGCTTCCCTACTTAATACTGCTTACACCCGTATTACCGAATTGCGTCACTAGAGGACGTCATAGATTTATCATATACCACCAGTCTACCAGTCTCCTGCGCAATGAGCCTGCACTGCCAGGATAGCTGCTGTTGTCACCAGCCAGCAAGGCTTCGCCCTTGCCTGTAGCTACCGCTGCCGCATCTCTCTCTTCCATAAGCTGGAGCCTGTCCGTATTTTATACACACTCAAATAAGTAGCTATGAATATCTGACTCCAAAACGACATGTAAAAGTTATTTTCATTCACGTACTCCATGTATCAATGTATTCTATTGTTTTTTAGACTCGCCTGCTTCTTACACTAGCGAACAAAACAATAACCTTGATTTTTGCTTGGAACTGCCCGAGGTGCTGCAGTTCTTTCAAGATTTGAAATGAGAAATGCTGTTTCTCAGCAGCTTTTGGGGCGAGCACCCGGGACAGGAACAGTATTGATAAGTTACATGTGTTTTTCATATCTCTCACAATTGCATGATGGAGTTTGGGTTGAAAATCAGAAAAATGCTCCTTTCACTTCAAATTAACAGTATTGACGGTGTGGAGAATGTAACACCAGTGCTGACCCTAGTGCCATATGCTGCCAGCAACAACTAATACTGCAATACAAAATAAAATGCAAGGCTTTTCTGAACTTTCACTTGTAACAACATCAACATTTCTAAGTCACTGCTGCCTCCGGGCAATATGCTCGCTACTACCACAGGAGGCTGATGAGTAAACTGCCAGTGTAGTACAGGTACGTGACCTCCTACAGCTTGCAGCTGTCACACCTGTACCACATTGGCAGTCTACTCATCAGCCTTCTGTGGCAGTATTGCAAGCACACTGCCCAAGAGCATCAGCGACAAAGAACGTTTATGTTGTTACAAGGGAAAGTTCAGCACATTGTTGTGTTTAACTACGTGTTACACTTTATTTGGTCATAGGAGATATTAGTAGAACCCCTCTACTTTCAAGCAGACAAGTGAAGGTGTACAGATACCTGTTTGGGTAAGTGAAATTCGTTGTACTTTTTGTTGTCCTTGAAGGCATTTGGGTTTCGCATGGGGCGACTCTAGGGAGCTGCGACTGGACCCTTTGGAAAGACAGCTGATACCACTAAAAGGGTCCTGATCAGGGATACGTGAACAGTGCATTAAATAAGAAAAGTACAGCAGCACTGACTCAGGCTGAGTGGAAGAGTAGTAACTAATACTAAAAGATATCAAAGTAACATAAGGAGCAGCATTAAATAGACTAAGCATCCTGTGGTGTGGAATTAAACAATCAGGACTAAAGACTACTTACAAAGCATGTCTTGAAGAAGTCTGTGTTCTCATCTCCAAGGATGGCAGGAAGGCCACAGAGGACTGCTGTTTGCTTCCCGGTAACATCTGTACTCTGAAAAGTCATTTCAAACACACATCACTCCTAAGTGGTCAAGGACAATCAATTAACAGCTCTGCATACACAATGCGGTTGCACTATTTTGTTCCCTGCATAATAGAAAATGAATTACTTTGTGTATGAGAAACTTACCCCTGGTGTGACTTGTTCCAGATACTCCTTAAGTTTCTGGCCAACACTTCCGCCCTTGGACTTGAAAATCTCAAAGAAGCAAGGAGTGTATTTGTCAAGTTCTTTGAAGAATTCTGTTTTCAGGTTTTTGCTTGATAAGCGACAGAACTCTGCCAGAATCTAAAGGAAAAGGAGATACAGCAGATACAGCAGTGGTAGGAATCTGTATTCAATCTTTGGAGGCCAGTGCAACACTTGTTTTCTGCCCAGTGTGATTTGGTGTTTTGTTACTGTTTGATTAGACACTTTGGGACTGGGATTTACAATGATCAATTCATAAAATCTTAAAAGATTACCTAATAGCCCCAAATCTTAGGACTACTTTTCACTAGTATGACACTGAAGCTAATTCTGTGACTTAATAAAAGATACATGACAAATAATGAAATTACATCAGAACTAAAAAACTTAATACATAAAAGATGTGAAGAATTTTAAATTACCTGACCCTCTTTAAAGAGTGCTGGCCACCTTTCTATTGTGTCTTTCACTGGAGGCTCCAAGTTCACCAACTCCTTTCTTCTCAAGGCAAAAGTAGAGTCCATGTTCTTGGATATCAGAGCAGCAGTTGGACGACGTTTCTTCATCTCCTCTACAAGTTCCTTTCGTTTGGACTCCATACTGGTCTCATCTTCACCATCAGGAAAATTGGGTAGAAAATTGATTTCAAACCGTTTGGGTCTTTTGACACTTCTCAGAGGTGCTTGGCCTTTTCTTTTCCCTCCATTTACGGCCACATCTGTACACCCAGCTCGACGCAGTTTGGTGCGATAGTTGCCCATTTTAAACTTTAGGCTATTTTTCCAGCTGTTACATCCATTGGAGGAGCCTGGTTCAGTGAGGCATGGGTGTTTTTGAATCAGTGCAGTTGCAACATCATTGAAATCTTCATCGCGGGGATATGCCTTGAAGCTGTACATTGTCTCGGCAAGTTTTTCCAGTATCTCGTGCTTCATGTCCCTGGGCACTTGTAGATATGTCTGATCTCTCATATACTGGAGATTTCCCTGGCATAATCTGTACTCAGTGTCCACAGGAAAATAAGGAATTTCAAAGGTGTCTGGCCATGGAGACCGAGTAAGAGATGACCTACTTTCAGGGGAGGAAAAAGAGATGATCTCTGTGTCAGCTGTGCTTGGGGTGGGTGTTGGCACCAGGGCGATTATCTTTAGGGTGGGTTTGTCAGGCAGGTCAGCAATGTCAGTGAGGTTGACGAGGGCATTGTTAATATCGGGATCCTCATACTGAAGGGAGAACTTGTACTGAAGACCCAGCTTCTCTTCAAGCTGTTCAACAAGTGAGTCAAGTGTCTGTGGTATCCCATGGAATGTAATTTTCCTGATGTCATTGTCATGTACAATTATCCTTAGTGTGGTCCTTCTCTCCATTGTTTGTTGTGACTCTACAAAGGATCCAAAAAATGCAGTTCAGTTACTTCATGACACTTGACATCCATATCTTCAGCATCCAATCAGCACAAAATATAATGTCTAAGGGTAACAAATGTGCTGCCCCTAATTCTGTAGGCTGCCAGAGGAAATGGGTCATTCAGATCAGAGAGCATGGTGACTGACAGTGATGACACATGACTGCATAGCTCATAAGAACGCAGATGCTCATTATACCATGATGTCAGATGTTTGCACACAAACAAAACATCACTGTAAATGACAAGGATTTTGTGAATTTACCTAAAACCAGGTAGACATGAACAAGCACCAACAGACACAGTCATATCTGGACTGTATTTGATGCTATCAATGCTCACAGATGATGCGACAAGGACAGTGTTCTGAGCAGCATACCTCTGTTTCAGCAAGTTCTGAATATTCTCAGGGAAAGATGAAACCAAAGTAACTGTCACCTTGTCCATTTGGATGGATGGCTTGAAAAATGAGGAGGAGTCTACATGGTATGCCATCATTCTTTGATGCCGGACAGCCAGAGTTTGTGGGACATTTTTGAAGTTTTTTGTGTTGCGAATGACTTGTTTGAAGAATTTATGTTTTCCTTCAAAGCGCATTGTCCACATATCTCTGAGCGGCCCATACATCCTCATCAGCTGCGAATAATGTTCGATAAAGTGGTGCTTGGGGCGCAATGTGAAATGAGGAAATACTGTTAAAAGTAAACCTCTGTGCTCTGAGATCTTGGCATCAAGAAAATCAAGAGAATCTTCTGTTAATCTAAATGACACTGTCAGTTCTAGGATGTCCTTCAAAAGCATTAAAATGTCCCATGTTTGATCATTCTCTGGGACATCAAAACCAATCATGAGTGGAAGAAGTCTTGTGAGTGCCCAGTTTTCGTGGGCGTTACCGCCAATGGTACCTCTAGAGGCAAATGTGGCTGGGATGGTCTGAGGCTGATCAGTTCTGTCTGTGAATTTGTAAGGAAAATGTTTGATGGCTTCGTTCAAGGAGTCAAGGGAGATGTACTTCTTGGAGATCAAATCATTAATGCACAAGGACATCTCAATGGGGATGATACCCTCCAAGAGGTCATACATTACGTCAGGTGGAAACCCAGTGACAGTGTGGAAATGTTCCAGATTATCTCTTAAAACACAAGGACCTTTCACACCATACTCTTTCACCAATTTCGGATCCTGTAAAACTTCAGAAACTTGCCTGTCATGATTCTGGCTGGTTCTGCGCTCAAATGCTCCAGACCGGACCTCTTTCTGCTGAATGTCACTCCTCTCTGCCATACAATATCGACAAGGGTGCTTCACCGTGAAACTCTCCTGGAAACCAGCCAAAGAATGAGCACCAAGGTTATCAGCTGACACATAGAGCACAGTTCCTTTCACACACTCGCCTAACTGCTCAACATAGACACCGTGTTTTTCAAGAGTTACCAGGTCTTGAACAAGTGGGTGAAGGACATCTGCATAGCCATACTGTTTGACTGCACTTGCTCTGCATAAAATTGCTAGCTGAATAGAGTGAAGAGAGGAGCGATGTTTTGAGGGAAGATTGGCAAGGACCCAATAAATACTGCACAGTTTGTGTTTCTTCTTTGAAGTGCCCAGAGGATTGGCAATCTCAAACTCATCGATGTAAAGACCAAGCACAATCTTTAAGGTCTCAGTCTTAAAAAATCTTTCCCACGATAGTGAGTGCCATCTCTGTAAGTGTTGAATCCATCAACGCTGTCATCATGAGTGAGAATTTTATCTAGAACATCAGTTCTGTTTAACAGTTTTTGTAACATTTCGAGAATTGGCACATAAGTGAGTGATTGTGATTCTTTGTCAAGCTTGTATTCAACTGGCATGACCATTGGATATTCCTTCTGAAAATATGATGTTCTCTTACTGGCTGTAGAGAGTGACTTGCCAGATCAGTCATTTTCAAGAACAGGTTATTCTCTTTGACAGCATTCACAATCTCTCTCACAACTGAATCATTGTCACTGACACCATGTTCATTGAGAATTTGCTGAATGGCATTACGCAAAAGGGGCTCTGAGAGAAGAACAGTCTGATTCAGTTGTTGGATTACCTCCTGTACTGCCATGTCAGATATATGTAAGATTGCCTGCATTTTAAGAAAGAGCGAGGCTAAATTATGCTCCAGTTGATGCTGTAAATGATCCAAATCTTCAATTTGAGCCTCTTCCTCATTTTCCTCTTGGCAAAAATCTGTAGGATCATTGTAAAAAGCCTCATCTTGTTGTACATCTTGTGACACATCTGGATCTGAATTGTGAGGTGCAATGTGCAAGGCAATGTCAGGCTTCAACTGCTTCTGACTGGGAAGCCCATGTTCTTTACATTTATGAGCATTAAATGTTGAGTAGACATTGCTCTCAAAAGTACAGTTTTTATATGGACACTTCACTGTTTCCTGTTTTTTAAGATGTTGGCGCAAATGGGAGAAAAAATGAGTTCTGTGCAGGGTTCTTCAAAATTGCAAAGCGGACAATGGAATATCACAGGGATTTCTTCAGCTCCATTCATCTGCCTGTCATGTACTTCATGTGAGTGATTTCTTGTTAAATGCACTTTGAGGGCATTAAATGACTTGAATGAACACAGACAATCTGTGTGGAGGCATGGAATTGGAGTAGTTCTGGCGTAGCTTCCATGTTTTAAGCGGTAGTGCTTGAATAGTTGAGCCCTCTTTTCAGAAGAAAACAAGCAATACTTACACTTCCAATGCATAACTGGGTTTCTGGGTTTCAAATATCAAAACCTACAAAAGAAACAAAAAAAGCAATCAGTTAAACTGTACTTAACTCATAGTCAAGATGCATGTGTAAAGCTAGCTAGCCATCAGTTTGATGGAAGGCCATCAGTTTGATGGAAGGGTTCAAGATTTTTAACTTAGGCCAGTTTTGCTCGTTTTTCTACCCCTCTATTTATAGGCTAATATGATCAGAAATACTTGTCCCAGCTAGCCATGCCATATGTTTTTTTTCTCTTTTATTCATAAGTTTTTCTTTTCTCCCATTATGAGAAATGAGGACTCAATTACCCTTTACTGCACCGTTGACGTTTGTAGGAGCCATGGACACCAAAAAACTAATTTTTTGTTTAATTAAGAGCTGAAAACCGAATTACATGCTTGCCGAATTGAAGAGTGGCCCTGAAAGATAGACACAGTTGCTTTTGCAATCGTTAATAAGCACGCTGCGTTTGCTGAAACTCAAGTTATCCTTAAATTTACACTTATTCTAATGGAGTTTTACAATGGCATACATGAAGGGCTAGTTAGCTTTAGCTTTCAGAGGCTAGCCTTTACATGAACTCACCTCTCTTTATTGGCGGGGTTTTGACTTAGATGAGCCATTGTTGGTTGTTGTTTGTTTGTGTTGTTGGTCTGACTGCAGAGGACCGACTCCCAGCGAAAAAAACATAGTAGCTATAGCCTAGCTAATTTTGGCTAGGGAGTCCCTGACTTGGCTTAATCGAAGACATAAAGTTAACCTCCAAACCCTGACTAACGGATAAATAATATGGCAAAAGACCGGCTAAGTTTGCTAAATAGATAGCCAGTGAAAGTTAACATTTTGCTATGTAGCTGCAACTTACCCTCACATAACTTGGCTGAGCAACGCTTTCTTCCCGCTTTGTTCATTCACCCTTGACCCTCACTTAAAGCACATCTTCAGCGGGCAACTGCGCTGTGTAATTGCCGAGTGCCGCCGAGTTCTGTCGAGTATCTCCGGGTTTTGCCGATGGTTCCTCCTCACTCATACTTTTAAATGAAGGTTACTTAAAGCTGATGAGTTTAATTACTTTCCTCACCAGAAAGTTGTCTTAACTAAGTTTAAATTAGGAGAGTCAACAAAGTAAGCAGAAATTAGTTAAGGTCACTATTTTTTTTAAGTAAGGTGATCAATTACATTTTACAGTGTACCTGGCTCTCACCGCCGGAGACGGACGCTGTTTTCCGGGAGGCAGTGCGCCGAAGAGTCGGTAGGGAAGACTGACTGGGTTGCGGCGACTTTTATCCATATAAGTTTGGCAACTTTTTCTATATTTGTTTGGCGACTCTCACTGTCTGATCTTATTACTGTGTGGGTTGAGGCGCTGGAGGTTTTGTATGTATTTTGAAAGCTTATCTTTGCCAAGATAGTAAGGATCTGTTTTGTTGTCATACTGTGAATGTTGACACTGAAGTATAGGAGACGCCCTGAATCGCCTTGCCATGTATTTGGTACTAAATTAAAGGGAAAGTTGTGTTTTTTTTAAATGGAAAAACTTGTGATTGTCCATTTCTTTTTATTTTTGAGATATAGCTGTTTGTTTGGAATGAGCAAGAAAATGCTGAATTCCCAGTGAACTGCAGCCATTTTACACCAAGCTCAAACCAAGACACAGCCACGTTCAAGTTCTGTATTGTCATATTCAGTTTACAGTGTATTCTTTGGTGGAAAAAAAAGACTCCTCAATGATGTAGTATAAATCAGCACCATAAACACAATTTTAAATAAGATAAAATAAGAGATTGATGCAATAGATTGTTATCAGTAGTCACTCTTAATGAAGTAATGAGAGTTCAATAATCGCAGTTTAAGGTGCGCAGTGAATGGTGTACAATGTAGTGTTCAGTGAAGGCCACAGACACAGGCTGGTCATCTGTTCAACAGCAGTCTGTATAGCAGACTATTTTTATTTTATTTTTTTGACACAGATTTGGTCTGGTATCGGTATGATTTTGTTAGTAGGGGAGTTCATCTGGTTTAGACTGTGATGGAAAAAATTACCGATAACTTTACTCATGAATATGTCAGCTTATTGCTTGGAGGTGACAGCCCGTGCATAGAAACTACTACAACGTTAAAATTACACTGTTTTACATTAACTAAATTGCTAGCGAGTTGGGATTCAAGTTTGCATACTGTGTGATGATGATGCCACTCTGGCCTGATGGGATGATAAAACTCCCATTCAAATGCCAGGTATGTGTCTGTCGCCAATGCCGGAGTGGGTAATCGGGAAAACCGGGAAGATTGTTGGGCTGGTGAGGGGGGTTGAGGTCAGGGAATTTTGTAAATGGATTATCATGTAGGCTGATCTCTCTCTCTCTCTCTCTCTCTCTCTCTCTCTCTCTCTCTCTCTCCAGTTCAATTTGCTTTATTGGCATGAAAGTTTACAAACAATGTTGCCAAAGCATTAAGGTACAGAGCATGGTACAGTGTGTGGGCGCGTCTGTGTGTGTGCTGGGTTAGCACTCCATTATATGATGACTATCAATAGTCACAACAGTGACAGTCTCAACTATAAATGATACAGTTCAAATGGGAATAAAGCAAGAATCAAAAATACAACACATTGATCAACGTGTGTGTGCGCACATGTATGTGTTGGTCACTCACTGTTCCTCAGGTTGTGGCAGGTTAATACATATTGCGCAGTCAGATCTGCTGTGTTTCTTCTCCTAAGACAATTTCTAGTCTGGACGTCATCAAGCTCTTTGAAGTTGGGGATTTGGGAGCTGAGTTTGTTGAAGAACATTTCTCTGGCTGGTTTGAATTTTTCACATTTTAGGAGGAAGTGCATCTCTGTCTCGACCTCACCTGTCGAGCAGTGACCACATGTTCTGTTGTCTTTTGGTTGCCATGATTTCTTATGTCTTCCTGTTTCGTGTTTCGATTGCCAAGTGGTGGTCACTGAGCCTGTATCTGGTGAGGATCTCTCTCTGCTTTCTATCTCTGACAGTAAAGAGATATTCTGCTAATTCATATTCTCTGTTTAGGGCCAGATAACATTCTAATTTGCTTTGACTTTTGGTTTCTTTTTTCCAGTGTTCCAGATAGGTTTCTTTGCATTGTTTAATAATTTGGTTTACGCGAATTGGTGTAAAGCAGTGTTGGTGTGAGCCTGGTGAAGGTGTGGCTGAGGGGAGGCGGTTAGTCTCAGCACCAACTGACACAGCGGACACTTTTCTTGGTTCAGCTCTTGGGTTTGGGGGGTTTTGGAGTGGAGGCTGTCAGGGGAACTGGATTTAAGGTGATTTAAAAAAATTTAGTGCTCTCTTTTGAATGTTAATTATTAATGGGTAACAGCCTAATTCTGCTCTGCATGTGTTTGTTGGTGTTTTTCTTTGTATGTGTAGGATGTGTCTGCAAAATTCAGCATGTAGGGATTCTGTTGGATGTTTCTCCCAGCTGGTGAAGCTCTGATGACTGAGTGAACCCCATACTTCACTACCATACACCACAATGGGCTGGATCACACTCTCAAATATTCTAAGCCAGATTTTAATTGGAATTCAGATATTATAAAATTTTATTTTGATTGCATTTAGAGCTATTCAAGCCTTTTCCTTTAAGTGCATTCACTGCCAGGCTGAAACTTCCTGCTAGAAACTGACTGCGAGGCTGTTATTGTAAGGCCGAGGTAGGTGTAGCTCATGGTGTGTGGTATGATGGTGTTTCCTAAAGCTGGGGATACACTAGACAGCTAAAGCAAGCAAATATTTTACCATTTTTTGTTTGGTGTACATGTTTTTCAGTGAGTGTGTGAAGGGTGTAAATATGTTCGGTGGTACGATGTTTGGGGAGAAAGCCAATTTGGTTTTTACTAAGGATGTTGTGATTTTCAAGGAATTTGAAATTCTATTATTTATAATGCTGCAGAATAGCTTCCCTGCCGTGGGAAAAACTTGGCTGATGCAGACTGGGGGATGAGAGTGGCCCACTCTTTAGATTGTGATTAGTTTGATCAGACGTGACATGTCAGACCTGAAGATGATTTGAAAAATATTCAGATGGCTAGACATGTTAAGTTTTGAAGCTTGCACTAAAAAATAAATTGTTTTTCTTAGAAAAGGATACTGTGAAACTAGAAGGGCACTCGGAGAGCGCAGACCCAATAGTCCAGTCTGCTATGATATGCAAATTTCACCGAAAACGTAACCTCCTTGGCGGAGGTAATAACTGGGTTGCAGAGAACAGTGCCATGCATATTTATTGTTGAGGGTTCTTGGTGGGTACCAGCTGGTCTTGAAACTCCCAGGTTGAAAATGAGTCCCCCCAGAGGAAAAATCTTTTGCTCAGAATAGTCTTTTCTTTAACTCTTGAGAAAGTAGTAAGATCTCAATTGAATCTCTTTTTGAGATCACTTCAGTCTGAATTGTTGCTCCTAAAACCCCCTTAGGAAAAAAGATGAGATGAGAGAATGAATTTTTGAGACTTAGGTAAGACAAATTGGATATTGAATTGAGATTACAATGGGAGAAATGGGAGTAATAGATGAGATCTCATCATTGTATCTTTTTGTGTTCATTCATGTCTTGCTTATTGCTCCTAAAAAGCCATTAGGAGCACTAGGGAGTAAGTAAGTAAGATCTCAATTGTATCTCTTTTTGAGATCACTTCAATCTGAATTGTTGCTCGTAAAACCCCCTTAGGAGAAAAGGGGAGACAAGGGTGAGAATGAAGGGTCGGAGCATTAGGGAGAAATAAAAACCAACTCTGAGAATTTGAAGCCAACTGAGCCACTTTTATTTTGCATATACATTAAACATATTTGCAACTTTTACTCGCAACATCAGTGTTAACAACTTGATATTCAAAATCAAAACAAAACCACAATGCAAATGTCAGTTCACTGTTAAAGCAGTTTTCATGACCCCTAAAAAACACATCTGTTCACGATCCTCCCAACAGACTATTTAACTTGATTAAGAATTGGAGAACGGCTTGAGATTTCAAATATTCAGTATTTAAAAAAAAAAAAAAAAAAAAGCATCTACACCAAAGGTTATAAACACCAATGTATTTCTAAACCTTTTCACAACCCACTAAAATCACCTCACAGCCCCCAGTCCCAATCCCGAGGTTAAGAAACACTTGAGTATAGTACTTTCTACATAACAGACAAAAAACAAATATGCATTTTGAAATAACTTTTTAGTGCAGCAAGATGTGCAAAAACGCATGTCCCTACTTTCTATTGGCACTGTACAAAAAAGGCAGCACCCACTGGCAATCGGTTCTCCTTTCCTACTTCATCGCCCACACACACACACACACTAACTCTACAGCGAATTGAACATCTTTTTTTGAAAAATATACAGTACAAATACTGTAATTACAACACAACAGAGCAATGAATTACCAAAAACGTGTAAACTTAACCACTGGTGAACAAGGGGGCGGTTATAAGGGTTACGCCTGAGAAGCCAGTCACTTCACTGACCTCTGACGGCATTTGTTTATGAGTGCCTTTTTGAGCTTGGATTCTTCTACTGGTTTCTAGTCTTCCATTGTCGCATACCGCCTCACGTAGGCTGCAAACAAAACAGAATAAAAGAGCTTAAATTAGTTTAATTATTTTCTAGAATATTTCTAATACACTTATTTACATTCAACTGCCTATAAAATGATTGTACTATACACCAATGGTTCCATCTAACTGTATCATTACAGTGCTAAAAAAATCCCACTCAATAATCACTGTGATGCCTTTTCTGTTAATCAATGGATCGTCATGCTCCATAACACCAACTGCTTCTTGTGCAATAATCATTCAAAGCAAATTTTACTCTTCAGAATACATAGTATTTTTTAACAAGTGTTTAACCAGTCAAAATTCTCTGGTCAATAAGACAAACGAGGGGGATCATGGGATACCCCAGGTATAGGGATCACGGAAAGATGAGCTCTCCCTTTCCTTGCTTTGACTATAGGCCTAACCAAACTGCCATAGTTTGGGCACCACGTGGAGCAGAGGACAACAAATATATATTTTTAGTGTTGACCAAATGAGGTAGGCAATACTGAAAGATTTTAAGACATTTGGTCCCTAAAATGAATGAATTTTGAACTTGTCATTGTCTTTTGTCCAAATCATCAGTATGTTATTAAAAAAATAAAAAAAAGATACAAGATGTCTACTTTAGAAAGTCAAAATTTGGCCTCCAAGTCCTTGTTCCATGACTTGTTCTGAAAAGAAAGAAGTTTCTGGGAATCCAGATTGCCATGGCATGGTGTGCTAAACCATCAAATTTCAACTGATGGAGCACAAAACGTGAGTGCATTGGTTAAATATGTGCGATGCGCCTGGGAGTTTCTTCTCTGTGGGTCGGAGAGAGAAACATCTCTCATTCTGTGTGCGTGTGTATGTCAGAGAGAAAGTGTTTTCTTTGAGTTAAAGTAATAATAAATCAAAGCCTAACAAAGTGTTTTTACTACTCTAAGCAGAAAAACTGATTTACCATAAATGAGTTTAGTTTGCTCAAATTAATGACAACATTACCAAAGTTCAGCACTAACGCTCAAATGCATGGGTGTGATTTTGTTTTGACAGGTGATGGTGGCCAGTACCCCCAATAATCTCTTAAGGTCATTGTCCAGCAATCCAAGTGGAGTTAAAGTAACAGGATGAAGAGGAAATACTTTTTTTATAGAACTGTAGACTGATATGGGTTAAATCATTTTAGTTTGTAAATTAGCATTGTGCAAATTTAACACATTAGAATGAATATCTGAAAAGACATACTTGCTTTATAGCAAACAAACAAGATGAACTAAAATGCTGAGGTGCAGTGGTGATGTCAAAGGCTTAGGTCTGTAGTAATGGGTGTGGTTTTTGTGTTGACTGCAGATTAGAGGGGGCAGCAGCAGTGCAGCCAACAGCAAATGCAGCTGTAGAAGATTGACCTAAATGGCAGCTAAGTTTTAAAGTGCTGGCTAACATTGTCTTCTCTCCTGCAGTGAGGCTTGGTCCTGGAACCCAAGTCTTGACAAATAATACCAGCTACCTTGCCAGACATAGAACTGTTGACTTATCAGACTGGCAGTAATTTCAAGAATTGCTGGACCCTTGTGTGTAAACCTTTAAAATAAAGGACTGTTTATATCCATCCTAGCCTCCCCACGCATCCCTCAAGGTCATTCTAATGTTTTTTAGCTTTCATGATCATATATTAAAAATGTATTCACTCAAAAAACAGTAAACGGGTAACTAGTGTGCAGCAAACCAAGCAGTTTCTTTCAGGCAATTGACCAGTACCTAGAGAGTTAAAGACATAAGACATTACACCACTATTGGAAGAAAAACTTGTCTACTACTCACTTAGAATTCCCTCTACTTTTTCTTGGTCAAGCAGCTGCTTCCCCTCTGGTATCTTGCCATGTCGTCCGAACGCCACAGCATTGGTACACTCCTCTGCGGTGAAGAAATGCTCAAAAAGGAGATGGAAAAGTCGAAGGCTGTCATGCTCGCATTGGTGTATCATGGAGGCAAGCTTGAAGAACGACAGAAACAGGCCGCTATTGGGGAAGAGCTCCTGAAGAGCCGTCTTCGAAGGATGGATCAAGGCTGCAGGGCTCTCCTGGTACTGAACAACGTTTTCAAGGAATCCCTGAGCGACTCTGATGTCTTCTGGCTCTGAAAAACAAATAGAGGATAAAAGAAATGTTGATTTTTTTCCCCTCGTCTTTAGGGTCTTACATGGTTGTGCTGGCTTTACCATATTACATGTTAAGTGTAGAGGTGTCTATAAATCTTAGTTTGTACAGCAGCTATAGATTAATTTGGGAGCATGATAAGTCCACTTCGGCCCCAAGTAGCATGTATGCTTTACATTCCCCTGGAAAACATCAGTCACGAGCCACATAAACACTAACCTGATATCTGGCATGAACATCACAGACAAGACATTATATTACACTGTCACTATTAGGTGTGCACTGTCAAGTTTAGATAGTGTAAAAAAAAATAAAAAAGCTTATAAATGTAAGAAGTGTATGGTTATTAAAACATAATCCAAAATAATGCCTAAGGTATAGGATATAATAATCAAATAAAAATATAATTACCAACTAAAATGCATGATGGACTTATCTCTGTCGGTATAATGAGGACCCGGTGAGAACGAGTGTTCATGTGGGAGCGGGTACGCGCACGCCTATAACCGTTATAGATAGTAGCTCGATTTAGGTCACAGGAGCACAGGAACACGTTGAATTTGGAAGAGGCAATGTGTTGAATTTGTATGAGGACTATCTCTGTTAAACAAGCAAACAAGAAACCACCAATCTCAGGAATCAACTGAGAACCAAATATCCCGCGACTGATGCAAATCTTATTTTATAGCCTACAGTCTGCCACACAGACCTGTGGCCCAGGCATCTGCCGCTCCAGAAAATATAAACAGGACAGCGACAAATGGAGACACTTACAGACGGAATCACAGCATATTTAACTATGTTAGTAACAGGATCAAGTTTAGTTCAGGACAGTAAAGAAACCGGCCTTCAGGAACATGTTTCGCAGATTGGACAAACTATACAAGCTACCGGGAGAATATATTCCTCACAGACGGCAGTCCCGACTTAAAGGCTGTAACGTTACATTAAGGTAAGGTGGGATGTAAAAAGCGAGCTGGGTTGCATAGACTTTTTTGCTCCAATGGATATGTGGTCAAATGTTAACATAGGAGCCTGCCTGCCAAATGAAGTTGCTCTGTGACTTACACTTTCTGAGGTGTGCCTGATTTCATTATAATGTATTTAATGGTTTAAAAGTTGTCACTAGATGGTAGGGCTGGGCGATAATTCAATATTATCATTTATCGTCTTTCAGTGGAATCATATCATGATGATATGAAGATATTTTAATATCATGACACACATTTCTGCTGTCTAAATTGATGATGACAAGCAAATTTTACTTAAAAACTCTCATAAAATGAGGTATGGTAGGAATATTATCTGTTTTGTTTGACACCCCACCTAACATCACCATTCGGTTCAATGAGATGAACATGAATTTGATTATTTAACATGATTTTGCATACATGAACCATATCGTGATATATATTGATATCGAGAAAAATCCTTATGATTATCATGATATTGATTTCAACCATATCGCCCAGCCCTACTAGATGGTATAACCTTCATGGCAACGGCTAACAATATAAACTTACTTATGCTGGAAAGAATGTCCTCCATCTTCTTCTTCTCTTCCACAAGTTTTATGAACTCTGAACTACACTTCTCACATGGCTGCCAGGACCCTCTGTCACTCTGTGCCACACTTTCAACGAGTTCTCCGTATTCAGTTTGAGGGCTTCTGTCAATTAACACGGTGCTGGCAGAAGAGGACGGACTTGACACCGGATGATCATCTTCCTCCTGGAAAGGAGTCTGAACTTGCCTTGTCTTGCTTGTGGGAGGAACCAGCATATTGAGAAAGGATCCGGCAGTTGCACTGTGTGGCTGTGATTCACGTTGCATTGGCCGATCCACATCCTTGGGCTGGAGTGGATAAGACTGAGGGTGTAGCGGAGACAGGACACTGTACTGTTTGAGGATGGGAGGCTGTGGCGGAGAGTGGACATCAGTCAGTGTGGTGAAGGGGTGCTGGCCATAAAATATATCTGCATCGACATTCTTTCTAATGTCCTTTTTATTTTTTCGTTGCATGTCTGTATTTGGACCAACATAATTCACTGTGGCGCTGTAAAATCTTCCATCAGTCCATTTGGCTAAGACTCTTTCTCCTGGCCTCAAGACATCAAACTGTCCAATGGGGACGTCATTTGCATCCAGAAGGTCACATGGTTTGAAAATGTTTGCAGTGTAGCCATCCTCAAACGTGACAAATGCAAAATGCCCTAAAATAAACCAAAAACAATGTAAGTTAGCGTGTAGTTCTTCTAAACAATGCATTTTACAAGAAAACAAGATATCTCCTATGATGCCGATACAAATCCCGCTCTTGAAAATGTCATGTTTTCATTGGCATTATGTTGTGAGAATTCAGAAAAATTTGTTTAACTTCAAGCTATGTTTAACTTCACTGTAATGAATTTTATTTTACCAACACAATTCCAATCATTAGAATCCCGTCCATAAAAGGGTAGGCAACGTGTTCCAAGGGGGGTGGGGGTGCAAGCAGGGTTAAAGTGGGATTTGACAGGTGGGGGAACCCTGTTTCGGAGGGGGGGGGGGATTCAGAAAAAAATAGTAATTTAAAACAAATTTCCTGCATTTCTACACCACCTAACCTCTTGGATTAAGTCAAGAAACAGCAACCCTGTATAATGTTAACCAAAAATGTAAAATTATGTTATATTACTAGATTTCAGCATTGAGGTACTTACATTCATGATTTTGCATAGGCATACTAACCTAAAAACCTATTATTGGGAATCGTGAGAAAGTTTCAGAGCGACAGACACAGAGCGTCCCCATAACCATAGCAACTCACTCTCACTCCTGCCTGAGAGGAGAGGGAGAGACGCAGAAGAGCCGCTGACTGAGATTACTCTGAGCAGCATGCATGGGAATAAATTACAATATAATACATTTGTGTATATTTCTCACTATTCAGATGGTCTGAATAACTTGCTGCTGCATGGTGCTGCTCTGTCTTGTCTGTTATGAGTTATGAAGTTGTTTTTCACTTTAACCCCTGGGTGCAAGAGAAAGTAGACTTAGTTCTAAATTCAGTCAATGTTAAGACTACCTTTACATGGTTACTAGGATCCGTGTTGAAATCGGATAGGAATGAATAGGTTTTTTTTAATATATTTATCTTTTAGCAACTCAATGGTCCAGTACAAGATATTTATTTACCCCTCACGCACAAACACACACACAAACAAACGCACGCACGCACACACACTCCCCTGATAGTGGGTCATACTTGCATCCAAAGTGGCCTGGTTGAATTTCCTAACCTGGACCAATATCTAGCTAGACAGTGGCATCTTTTACCCATCTGGTTTGTGATGAAGCATGATGAAATAATATGGCCAATAAAATTATTACATTTATCAGAAGTGAACCAGCTTGGATCAGTAGACAGATGTCGAAAACTGCATAAAATAGACTGATTCGACTACTCTTGCAACTGGACCAAAAAGGGAATGTAATGCATGGGCAGTGAGGGTCTGGATTCTGGAGGGAGTTTTATAGATATTTTCACAAACACAACATTAATACTAATTGCCAAATGTGATGTTGATGTCAATGTGACAAAATTGATTTAATCCTAAAAAAACAAAAAACAAACTTTTGACAGGTGCAAATCTATCTGAGAGGCCTGCCCTGGCAAAGTCATGTTTAGGCAAAACTGCAAAATATACAAAATATATGACAAGCAGGGGTGGGAATCGGCAAAGACCTTCCAAATCAATATCATGATACTTGGGTACCGATTTGATATGTATTGCAATTCTGCAAGGAACTGCTAATGCAGAAGCTGGCAAACATTGCTAAAAACATGCACTTTTCATGGCTTATGCTTTCAAATGTTGCTTGATAGGAGGCCTGCCGTTAATTTAATCTAACCGCGACTACACGGTACACGGTACCTCGACGAGTAGCTCTAAAGGGAAAAGCCACACGATATTTTATTGGAAGCACCGTTGCGTTTTGGAATATTATGCCCATCAGTTCACTGATAAAACAGCAACGGAAATGGTAGCCTTTGGCTAGATGGGCTGTTTACAATTTGGCTACAAGGAACCAATTTTCTAATAACGTTACATCAGTAATAAACGCATTTAACATGGGTATTTAGTAGCATTGTGGCATATGGAAATGTTTGCTAAAATTCAAAGGAAACAACCCCTACCTGTAGTAATGTTAGCTAGCTCACAATGTAACGTTAGCCTAAATATGATTCAGGACTGCGAGGTGATTCAAAATTCGCCCCCCAAAAAAGAGAAAAGAAATAGAAAACTCTAATCGACCGCTGACATCCGTGCATTATTTATCGAGGGTGTTAATGTATACTGCTGTCGACGGTTACATAACTATATGTAAGAAGTTGAAAACTTACCTGTAACTTTGTCACTCCACAACTTCAGCTTTCACAGGACGTGGGCAACTCGAAAATCAACGTTCCAATAGGGTGTGCCGTCACCTGCTGGCGATTTAATAGTATTAGTCCGCTCGTGCAGTCGACCACCAATCAGTGAAGCTGAAGGGTGTGTGACAGCCTACGCCAGCCTTTCTCTGAGCCCGCTCTGTGTCAGCTTGAGCTACTCCAGTCTGTACTGCTGAGTGAGCAGTAGTACCGTTCCTTTTTATTTTATTTTCATTTTTATTACTACTTGCTATCTCTGGTTTCATTTTGCTGCGATATTCTCCTGTTTTTTTCTTTGTATTTTAAAGCAAAGTGGGGATCTCAATTCTAAACATGTAAGTACAATACATTATTATAATACCTACATTAAGTTGTATACCGTATTTCCTCAAATAGTGACTTGGGCTTGCCTGATATAGGACAATAACACTTTAGATGAGTAATCCAGAACAACAAGGTGTTGAAAATAGCATGATTATATTGTTGAATTTATTAAATTAAAGCGATGGAAATACATTATGCTTAGTTGGCATGCACATAATATGACAGCCAGTTTATCCACCCTTGTTTTTTCCCTGGCCATTATTTGGGACCGGCCTTTATTTGTTCGTGTCGACCACGTCCGGCCAGAGACCCGGCTTTTATTTGACTACCGGTTTTTATTTGAGGAAATACGTAGACATGACCTTATTGTAGTATTATATGGTTGATAGGATTATCTAGCTAACAATAATTTATTTTACGTATTTGTTTATTTAATTGCATTTAGTATTTTATTTTGCAATGTTGCTGCAGGCAGTAGTCCAACATAGATTTACCCAAAGAATTCTAAGCTTATCCCTGATTGATTTTATTTTATTTCATCGGAGTGGGTGATTGAAAACTAACAATACATTTCTGGCTTATTTGATTTTAAGGTCATTAATAATAATGTCACATTTAGAATGTGTAACCTAAATAGTATAAATAGATTAAAATGCTTAAGAAGCTTATACTGTATATTTTCATAATCTACATTAACATTCTTCCCCCAATTGAACATGTTCTTTTGAATAGTGCTCTCAAAATGGCTGCACGCTGGAGGAGAAAAATGAATGGCCCGCCGCAGAAAAGACACCGATGGACTAAGCCTGCTGGCAATGTGAGTTAGCCATTGGGAGCTGTTTGCAGCTAAATTATTTGCATTTTCTGAAAGACTTTTTGGTAATTAACATGCTACACATCTAGTAAGAGCGAATCAAACCTAATTTTTTACAAGTACAAGTGCCAGCCACACAATATAATAGGATGGGGTTAAATACGAAAATGTCTTATCTCATTTTTGTCTCTTTGTGTTATTTACAGATGGAGAAGATTGATGAGCAAAGCTCAGGTGTGTTGTAGATCTCTGAGATGTAGGCTCTTGTTCAAATTGTCACTGCCAAAAAAATGAATGAGATACTTGATATATGATGAAAGTTCTCAATAATCTTAACCCTGATTATATTTGTTCTCTTCTTTTTATATGTATACATAGAATCTGTACGATTGGAGTCAAACGTCTATAACCGCATGCCTGATTGTCCAGAAGTGGAATCAAATCGTGACCACTTTGAAGATGCTGTTGATAATGATCATGATAATGAAGACAGGTAAATATCACATTCACATTTAGAGTAGCCTAAATAGTGTAATAAATAGATGTTTAAAAAGCATATACTGAATATTTACATAATATACAACATCTCACTTCATTGAGGTCTCTATTGAGGCACAACTGCAGACACTGTTTGCCAAAAAAGGGTTCCAAGAGAAACTTAAGTTCAGGTTCATGAGGCAGAAAAAGGGAAAAGACAATGTTGAAGATATATATACGATGGAGAGGTGTACAAACGGCATGCAAGTGGTGATGGGCTATTGGATAATCCACACAACATATCATTCACATGGAATACAGATGGAGTTCCCATTTTCAAATCCTCAGAATTTTCAGTATGGCCTTTTTACTGTGTGATCAATGAACTGAGCTTTACGGAACGCACAAAGAGGGAGAACATGATCTTTGCTGGACTTTGGTTTGGAGACTCAAAACCCTCAATGTTGACTTTTCTGAAACCACTGTGTGAAAAGCTTCATAAACTTGAGGAGCATGGTGTTCTGGTCAAACATCCTGAGACATCAGAGCCTTTTTTGTGCAAGGTTCTGACTATCGCTGGCACATGTGACCTGCCTGCCAAAGCAATGGTGTTAAATACTGTGCAGTTCAATGGGAATTATGGATGCATGAAATGTGAACAGCCAGGGAAAACTGAGAAGACTGGGGAAAGAGGACATATGCATGCATTTCCATTTCAGCATACAGATCCAAAAGGCCCGCCTCGTACTCATGAGAAGTTGGTCAATGATACAAAATCTGCACATGAAACAAAAAGTCCTGTGCACGGTGTTAAAGGTCCAACTTGGTCAAAGTTAATAGCTTTGATGTTATTCTTGGGACCGGAGTTGACTATATGCATTCAGTACTTCTGGGAGTCATGCGTACTCTTATGTTTCTGTGGTTCTCTACGGAGTTTTCCCGCCAGCCTTTCAGCATGGCCAAAGAATCAAGAGAAATTGACAAACGCTTGAGTGAAATCCATCCCCCATCTACTGTGACACGCCATCCTCGTTAGTGTCTTCACATAGAATGTATTTCAAGGCGTCCGAATACCGTTCTCTCTTGCTATTTTTTGGGCCAGTTGTTTTCCACGGCATTCTTGGAGCAATTTATTATAACCACTTTCTTCCCCTCAGTGAGGCAATTTTCATACTCCTGATGGAATCAGTAACCATTGAACAGATTGACCACGCAGAAAAGCTACTTTGGAACTGTTCCCAGATGGGTCATCTTTACGGTAAGAGGTATGAAACTGCAAACATGCATCTACTAGTACACTTGGCAGACAGTGTCAGAGCCCTTGGACCATTATGGACTCATTCCTGTTTTCATTTTGAAGACAAAAATGGTTATTTGTTGCGGCTTATTCATGGCACACAAAACATACCAATGCAGATGATCAATGCCGTAAAGCTAGTACAGTCTCTTCCTTCAATTGCACAAACTGTAAAACCAAAATGTGCCATAGCAGAATTCTATGCAAGAATGTCAAATGATTACAGTTTCTGTCCAGAAAGCAACAAAATCTCAAAGGAAACTTTAATTGGAGCATGGAGTAGTCATCAACTTGAAGGAACTCATCTGTCTGCATTGGAGAAATATGCTGGACATCCCATTCAGAATAACGTAGGACATTTAACAGAGCTCAAGTTGGAAAAGCCCAGCTGACCTCCAGGAACTACAAAAAAGGCAAAAGATGAAACAACTTCACTGTAGTGTTTTGGAATGGGGAGGAAACAAAGTATGGCCAAGTAGAGTTCTTTTTGACCAGTGAGGAACTTGGTCACAACTCTAAACTAGCCATTGTCACTGAATTTGAAAGTGCAGGTTTCCATTTGTTGAGGGACTGTGTGACAAATGGTACATGCTTTCACATTGCAGCTCTTCTGGAAGTCCCTGTCAATATGACTGTTGTTGCAATTGAGCATATTCTAGGCAAAGTTGTTTTCCTAGATTTGTCATCTATTCCAGGCATTGTCTTTGCAGCACATTTTCCCAATATTCTGGAGAAGGATTAGGAATGGACTCTGATCACAATAGTAAACACTGAACAAATGACTGTCTTGAAATATAGTACAATGTTCCTTTACCAGTGGTGGAAGAAGTATTCAGATCCTTTACTGAAGTAAAAGTAGTAATACCACACTGTGAAAATACTCCACTACAAGTAAAACTCCTGCATTCAAAACCTTACTTAAGTAAAAGTATTATCAGCTAAATTTACTTAAAGTATCAAAAGTAAAAGTACTCATTGTGCAGTAAAATGGTCCCTGTCAGTGTTTTACTATTATATATGATGTTTTTGGATTAATATTACTGCTGCATTAATGTGTATGGTGCATTTTACTGCTGTAGTCGTTTAAGGTTGTGCTCATTTTAACTACTTTATATACTGTTGGATAGTTTAATCTACAGCAATGCATCATATTCTATAAGATCATCATATGTTTATAGTGTCGCTGTCCTGTGAGAACCACGTATCTCCTAAAAGTCAATTTTTCATGAGCTCAGGAAAAACAGCCCTGTTTTCAGCTGTGTGACAATTGCATTTTCCAGCTAATCCAAGAGGGTTTTTAAATAGTTTATTTAGCTTAGGAAGTAGGAGAATCTTCTCAACCCATAAAGGAACACTTAATCCTCCAGTTTATCAGAAAAATTCAAATTCAGGTATCTCCAAATTTGGAGATACATGGTTTTCACTGGATAGGAAGAGTATGAAAAATTGTAATCTGAAAAGTAACTAGTAACTATACCTGTCAGACAAATGTAGTGGAGTAGAAAGTACAATATTTGCCTCTGAGATGTAGTGGAGTAAAAGTATGAAGTTGCATAAAATGGAAATACTCAAGTAAAGTACAAGTACCTAAAATTTGTACTTACCAGTACTCGAGTAAAAGTATTTAGTTACATTCCACCACTGTCCTTTATTTAAGAAAAGTATAAATACCATATAATAGCACCTGGTGAAAGTAAAAGTCCTCCATTCAAAATTCCACTCAAGTAAAGGTATAAAAGTATTCCATAGTGAATGTACTTAAGTATCAAAAGTAAAAGTACTCATTCTGTATGACATTGTTGTATCTCAGTTCTTGCGTGCATTCAGCCCTTAATGCATTAACCTCTAAAGATCATATCAAAGTGGTTGGTGGTCCAGATATGCTGGCTGTGATTATCTTATTAAGAAATTGGAAAACATGAAATTTGAAAGTGCATTATTTTCAATGACAAAATATTTCATTTTTGTCTTCTCAGTAACTTGTAACTACAGGGATCAGATAATCAGTGGAGTATAAGTACAATTCAGAATTTGAAATGTAGGGGAGTAAAAGTATAAAGTCCCCTAAAATGAAAATACTCAAGTGCAAGTACCTCAAAATTTGACTTAAGTAAAGTACTTGAGTAAAAATACTTTATTTTCCACCTCTAAATGTGTAGCTGGGATCACTAAGACAAAACTGAGACATGATTGAGAAGAATCATGAGATCCTAGGAGTCATAGCTGAGTTTTCTTGGAGCTTCTCTGATCCATGTTCAGGAGACTTAAATTACACTTATTTAAGATCATTTAGAGATCTCTTCTTTTGATCAGAGTAAGACACAAATGAGCTTATATGCGGTTGTTTCTCCTGAGGTCACTATGAGAAAACTGAGACATATTTGAGAAGAATCATGAGATCCTAGGAGTCATAGCTGAGTTTTCTTTGAGCTCTTTCTCTGATCTCATGGTCCCATGTTCAGGAGACTTAAATTAGACTTCTTTAAGATCATTTAGAGATCTCTTGTTTTGATCAGAGTAAGACATAGATGAGATTATTATGTGGTTGTTTCTCCTGAGTTGAATTTGAGAAGTAGGAGAAAAAGCCTTTGGTCTCACCTTAGTATTAAAAATAGCTCATTTGTGTCTAGGAGAAATGAAAGAAACAACTATGAGATCTCTTCTTGGATTTTGCTTTCCTATGGGCCACTCTGGCCCTGTGTGTTGCTGTGTTTGTGCCCATCGGTGTCTGTCAGGTTACAAAGAGCTATATGGTCACTAGTTTGAATTAGCTACACTGATGGCTATAGATTGTGTGTGGTTCTGTCTGTCTGTGTAGTCTCTGGAGCTTGTGATGTTTGATTGCTAGCCTCAGGCTCATACTGATCACTCGACATTGATGATAAAAAAAATATTATGGGATGCCATTGAGAAATGAATCAATTGTCAAAAGTGGTAAACTACATGGATAAGTGATGTGTCTATTGGTTATAAAATCTTTTGGTTAACCACTGTATAATGTTTTATAACATACGCATTGGGTTATATATATATATTAGATAGATATAGTATATGCATTGGTTTTTGTGTGTATGTGTGTGTGTGTGTGTGTGTGTGTGTGTGTGTGTGTGTATATATATATACGTATATTGTAAGGGAATATATAGTTTTTTTTATTTGTTGCCATATAATTTGGTTTACCAGAGTATCTACTTGTTTGTATATTGGTTTGCTTGCATATACATAGCCTACATACTGGTCAATCTTACATATACGTTTTATTTTTTATGTATTGGTTTGTTTTGCAAACAAAATATTGGTTTACTGCCATACATAGGCTATTTGTTTTGTTGAATATACCTATGGGTTTCTGAGTTCAAATACTGGTTTGCTAACATACTTTGGTTACCTTGAATACATATTGGTTGATACATTGGCTTACTGAACACATCTTGGTTTTTAGGTTTATACACTGGTTTGCTGGCACAGGGTTCTACGGTTAAGCCTTTTGCCCGGGAGCACTGGTGCTCCTAAGTTGTGTTGCTGTGTTTAGTTGCATGTCTGTTCGTTTTCTAGTTGTATCCATTTATCCCCTGTATTACCTTTTATTCCTTTTTTGTCATTTTTTTATTTATTTATGTTTATTATTCAACTGTTTTATTTATTTGATTGTGGTAAATTCTGCATCATTGTTTTTTGGGAGTTTTATTGTATGTAAAGCACTTTGTAAACTTTGCTTTTAGAAAAGTGCTATACAAATAAAGTTATTATTATTATTAAAACCATATTTAAATACAGTGGGGAAAAAGTATGCAACCAAGTTGCCTTTTAGAATTCACAATAGTTGCCATTTGAAAGTGAAATAATACAGTAACTACCTTTTTTGAAGACAAAAAACAAAACAAAAAACCAATTAGACTGCAATAGGTTAGTCTTTTACACCTAGCCTGATACAGATGCAAACAGGAAGTATATAGCACCAAACAAGCTGATTCAGCCCTGCAAATGGAAGACACACTGCTGAGAAGAAACGCTGGAATATTTCTACTTTGTTGGACTAGATTACAGACATTTTGGTGAGCTTGTATAAGATGTAAAGCAGTCATCCTCAAAGTCCGGACTCCGGTCCGGATCCGGACCGAACCACAACTGTCTCCGGACTCTGAGCAAATTATACTTTTCATATGTATTATTTGTATTATCTGCGAGACTTCGCCGCAACGCAACGAGTCAAAATTATCCGCTTTCTCCACTGCAAGCAGTGCTCTGAATGCCCGACTGCTCCACTGTCTGTGTGAGGACGTCTACTCTGCTTTGGTTTGGTCCAATCACATTCAGCGTCCCGTCATCTCCATGACAGCGGTGAGTCGCGGACGCGACGTCATACTGTAGAGCCGCACTTTTTTTTTTCAAACTTTATTTTTAAAAGAGAAGAGAACAAAGACCGGTGTAATCAAGTTGACAGCGCAGCTCGTTTCGTCAGCTGTTAGCTACTAGCCTAGATTTGGAACGTGAATCAATCTAAAATGGCGTGTTCAAAGGTGGCCAGCCTACAGCAGTGAGTCTGCATTCTCAACAATGCACATGGTGAAGAACAAGTACCGCAGCCGACTCACCAATGAACACTTGCATCAGTGTCTCTGCCTGGTCATCACACCTTTTGTGCCAAAGTTCAAAGTCTTGGCAGCAGACCAAAGGTGCCACTTCTCTCATTAAGCAACAGTGTTTGACACAATGTACAATAGTTCTGGACTTATTTGGACTTTGATTCTTAGGATGGTTTGATTCACCTTTGGTGGCTGGGTGTGTGAACCGGGTTTGGGGGATGGGGATAATGGGGAAATGGTGATTTGTAGCTTTAATTTAATTACATTTTATATGTAATTTTATGTTTTATTTAATTTAATTTTATATATTTTATATAATTTTATTTTATATTATATATATTTTATACTTAATTTTATATTATTAATTTAATAATTTAATTATAATTCGTTAAAAGCTTGACTGACCTTAATAAACGGACCTTTGTCTAATTGAAAATTTTCTTTGTGGACCTTTAAGATTTGTATTTGAGTACCCCTGATGTAAAGTATTGATGGGTGCAACAATATGCCGGTTCCTGCTTTACTAAAGTCCATCACAGCTACTTAGTTGATTTATATTTAATCCCCTACCAGCTTTACGTTTCAGTAAGCAACTTGCCGCCAAGTTAAACGTGTTTCAGTTTACTTTTATTACCTTGTCTTGATCATGCAAGGATGGATGGTGACCTGGAAGTTGTCTTGGTAAGTTACATGCGTTTGAGCCATTGGCAGCCACATTTCGTCGGCAGCTTTGCAAATTGAATCAGTCTTCTTCAACAAGTACAAACAGTTAAGTTTGTAGGAATCCAAAATGCTTCCACACTGCTGATTTAACGCACTTTTTGATGGATAAAAAGCTGGGATGTTGTGTCCTCTGTTAGATAATGTAGCCTCTACACAAACATAAACAGTGATTCGCTCTCTGAGAAGTTTTGACAAGTGTAGTCTCGAGCGAACGTGAGGCTGCATTCAAGAGCACAGAATCACAGGCGGAAATACCGCAGCTTCTAAAATGCTCACGTTAGAAAACCGTGGCGTGTTAAAGTGCGGCTAATAGTGACATTGGTTAATTGCTGCATCCCTACGCTCGCACCGGTGCCCCTAAATTCAAACTGTCATTCACATTTTAAAAAAAGTAGGAGCAAATGCAAGCATTTTGCTCGAACTGTAGAAACCCTGTGGCATATTGGTAAATTGAATATAGCCTATGTTGGTTCTTATATACTGTTTTTCTGCTATTCATATTGGTTTTGTTGAATATACATTGGATTTATGGCATATCGGCTAGGAATTCTCAGAATGATGGATTGTTTCGTGTTAATACTGTGTCCGTAAACTTTTCCATCTTTGCCATTGCTTTTAGTGCTCCAGAGAGTACAGTATTCCACCTGCTGCCATCTACCATCTGCGATCAGGTAAGCTTAAATAACAAAACACATTTGATTGGACATTTTACATAGTGGGCCTAGCATACTGTATTTTAGTCATATGTTGCGGGTTAGCAGAGCTGGTAGATATTTTCTGCACATGTAGTTAACAACTTGTAGTTGTCTTAAAAAAGTGTCACTCAAAAATTGCGAGAGGGGTCATTAAAGATAGCCAGCGTGATAGAGGCATATACATACAGGGTATCCACGGGTCATTAAAAAGTATGAAAAAGCATTAAATCAATTTAGCGAAAATTAAGGCCTTAAAGCATGTGATACCCGTCACTTCCGTCTCGTGAATACGCCGAGACGCCGTCTCCACGCCGTCTCCCTCGCCGTCTCCCTCGCTGTCCGGCTGACCCTCGCTCTTCTACACGGAAAATCTTTTTGTTCGACCAAGTGACTTTGACTTTCTGCTCCTCAACTGAGTCTGCACTTGAGTGACGGGGTGCAACAGGATAGTCTGTTATGGAGTCTTCCGATCCTGGGTGGAAACAGATTTCCTGCTCTCCTGCTGTCCGTAAGGAGGTGTTTGCCAGCCAGCTCCATGCAAAGACTGCCGGGTACTTGCTGGGCAGGTAGCCGCTCTACGAGCCGAGCTGGATGCGCTGAAAAAGTTCCTCTCCGGTGAAGATGTGGCTGCCTGTGATTCCACCATCCCCTGGCTAAATACCTCTGTTGTCCGCCGTCTGGAGGAGCCCACTCCCCAGCAAGCTAGCAACCACCAGGAGAAGAGGGCCTCCTGCTCCACTCCTCTTCCTTGTCCCACCTGGACAGAAGTGGTGGTCAGAGGTAGAAGGAAAACCTGCCGCTGTATGGCTCAGAAGGAAAACTCGCCTGAGCAGCTCACCACCTCAAACCGTTTCCTCCCTCTGGTTGGCGACGATCCGGACCAGCCATCGGGCTCTGTCCCTGGAGCCGACCCGGACCCGTTGGCTGCTGACGTTTCCAGGCGGTACATCACCGCTGCCTCGCCTCCTCCTGTGGTTGAGTTACCCGCTCGCCCCGGCCCTTCCACACTCATCGTTGGGGACTCCATGGTGAGGTGTGTCGGTCCATTCCAGCCAGGTGGCTGTCGAATGCTTCCTGGGAGCTCACCTGGCCGACATCGATGGGAAACTACCGGCTCTCATCAAAAAATATCCCACTGTGAGTACTGTTGTTGTTCATGCTGGCATCAACGATGTCTCAGCTCGAGTAGGAACTGAGTTAGTTAAGGAACATTTCAACTCTATTGCTCAGTCTTTAGCGGCGCTGAAACGCAACGTTGTTTTCTCCGGTCCCATTCCGTATCTCCGCCGGTGTGGTTCACAGATTTTCAGCCGCCTGTACGCTCTGGACTCTTGGCTGTGTAAATGGTCCAACTTCAACAGCTTTGGATATGTTCAGAACTTTGATTTCTTTTGGCTGTGGGATGCTTTCTACTGTTCTGATGGTTTGCACCCAAGTAGACTGGGGGCCCAAATGCTGTCTACAAGCATTAGAAATTGTCTCAAATTGTGACGTCATCCTGTACTACCTGTTAGGATTATTCCTGTCGCTTCCAGTAATAGAGCCCCCCGCTGGAAACGCAACCGTACAATAAATGTTAATAATCTGGTACCTGTCAACCTTGTTACCTCACCTCATGCCTCCCTGGCCAGTCCTGTTCCATATCCACCTTCTAACTCAATGGTGTTTGGGTTACTAAATGTCAGATCACTGGCAAATAAATCATTTTTTTGCAATGATTTCATCGTATCAAAGCAGTTAGATCTATTTATGCTGACTGAGACTTGGTCAAGTCCAGGTGACTGTGTTGCTCTAAATGAAGCATGTCCCCCTGGTTTTAATTATTTTCAGCAGCCTAGGATTTCAGGTCGTGGAGGTGGACTGGCTGTGATTCACAGAGAGAATTTTAAATGTTCCCCATAGTCACTTGGAAACCTCTCCTCGTTTGAATCACTTGGTTTTATGATAAATGGCAAGACCCCACTACTTTGTGTTTTAATCTACAGACCCCCAAAATCCAACTCAGGTTTTATTCAGGAATTCTCTGATCTTTTAGAATTTATTATACCTCGTTTTGACAGAGTCCTGATTCTAGGTGATTTTAACATACATGTCTGCTGCCCCTCTGGTTCCTCTTTTACTATGGATTTTATAGAGATTGTGCATTCTTTCAATCTTACTCAGTCAATTGAGGGCCCCACTCACTTAAAGGGACACACCCTGGATATTGTTCTGTCCTCTGGTTTTATTCTTGATAGTGTTGATCTCTGTGAGTCTAGCTTGTATGTGTCTGACCACAAAGCTATTATTTTTAAGCCACTCCTTCCACCTCCTGCTCCTACAGTGGCTACTTATGTTTCTTCTCGTGTCCTCAATACAAACTCTGCTGATAGATTTCATAAGGCCTTCACCACTGCATCCACACATAGCAATAACCAAATATTAAATATGTCTACAGAAGAATTGCTAGACAATTTCAACAATACATGTATAGCGGTACTTGACTCCATAGCACCTGTAAAAACCCGGAAAGTAAAATCAACTCACAGCACGCCATGGCTAAATAACAACACCAGAGAAATAAAGAGAAAATGCAGACAAGCTGAACGGAAATGGAAAAAGGATCGTCTGGTGGTTTCATATCAAATTATGAAAGAACTAATGTCTACCTATCAGAAATCAATAAAAGAAGCCAGGTCCTCCTATTTCTCGAACATCGTTACAACAAACCGCCATAACCCCAGAATTCTTTTCAAAACCGTAATTAACCCTCCTCCTAGCAAACAAACTGGCATCAGGGATACTGCTCTAGACTGGTTGAAATCATATCTATCAAACAGAACTTTCTCAGTAGTCATGGGTAATGCCTCCTCTTCTGTGGCCCCTCTGACCTGTGGTGTTCCCCAAGGCTCCATCCTTGGCCCCTTGTTATTCTGTATATACATGCTACCACTGGGACATATCATAAAGAAATACAAAATCCAGTACCATTGTTATGCAGATGACACACAAATTTATGTCCCATTAAAAACCAGTGAAGAAGGCAATTTTAATCATCTTTTATCTTGTCTGTCAGAAATAAAGTCCTGGATGTCCCAAAACCTTCTCCAGCTAAATGAAAGCAAATCTGAAATAATTATCTTCAGTCCCCCAAAGACCATCCCCATTTTACAGAAACATATCAAACATATCAAACCTGCAGCCAGAAACCTGGGTGTGATATTGGACAAAAACAGATTACAAATGTTGTTCAATCATGCTTTTATCAACTAAGGAACATCTCAAAGATCAGGTCTTTTCTCTCTCGGCCTGATCTCGAGAAGGTCATCCATGCTTTTATTTCATCTTGTTTAGATTATTGTAACTCATTGTATTCAGGGTTGAGCCAAAAAACTATCTCGCGCCTTCAGCGGGTACAAAACGCAGCCGCTCGGCTTTTAACAAATACTAGAAGACAAGATCATATCAGCCCTGTTTTAGCCTCTCTTCACTGGTTACCAGTTAGTTTTAGAATTGATTTTAAGATTTTACTGATCACCTTTAAAGCTCTTCATGGTTTAGCCCCCAGCTACATTGCTGAATTGCTGCTCCCCTATGAGCCAGAGCGCAGCCTCAGATCCTCGGGCAGGGCTCTGCTGGCTGTTCCTAAGTCCCGGCTCAAGACTAAAGGTGACCGGGCTTTCACAGTCAAGGCCCCTCGGCTCTGGAACTCCTTGCCGGAGGATCTGAGGCTTGCAGAATCAGTGACATCTTTTAAATCACTTCTCAAAACATATCTTTTTAAAAAAGCCTTTTATTAATTCTGGCACACCGTTTTTGGTTTTTGTCAACATGTCTTATTTGTTTTATTATCTTATCTGTCTTATTTGTTTTATTATTATTGTTGTTATTGTCTCTATTGTTGGGGTTTTTTATTCTATTCCATTTTATTTCTGTACTATTTTAATTGCCTGATTTTATTTGCCTCAGTCATGAAATATCCTGTTGCACCCATGTAAAGCACTTTGTGACAAATAAAGTTTATTATTATTATATTATTATTATTATTAAATGGCATTAAAAATTATGAAATGAGATTCCCACAGGTCTTAAATATTTTCTTTATAATTTTAGCAATAATCAGTAATATTTTACTGGCTTGTTGCACAAAATAACCGTAATATATCAGCGGGGGTTTGCAAGTGTTGTTGATCAACGGCAAGCAAGCAGGTAAGTTGTAACTTGTGATGTAGCTAAAGTTAGCCACACACGCCACATAGCAAACATTAGCTCCAGTCCCCTGTATTTTGTTTGGACAGCGCGGGGGGGTGACGCTTTTTCCACAACCACATGTCGCTAATTGTCATTTCGACCATAAAGATGCGTCTCGGCAGAAATACATTTGATGAAAAAAAAATCTAGCGGATTTTCAGCAGCGGCGTCGCTACTGACTGACTTCACTGCGCATAAATATCTGTCAAGCAATATTGTAACAAACAACCTGTTGCTAAGCGGCTAAAGGATATAGTTGGTTAGCGTTAGCTACAGCTTGAGCTGCTAGACCTGTTAGCTGATAACAGAGCATCACTAGCTATTGATTCCATCTGTTACTTGACTTCATGATAGTTCTGTAACTGTGGGATGTTTTAAACATTTATAACAGTTTGCAAGGGGATATGTTTCCTCTTCACTTAACATGCTGACCTGAAACACTACTTGGCTAGATGGTGTTACTGATCGCTTAAGCTAATTGTTTGAATTTCTAAAAAAACATCTGTATATTAATTGTGATTTATTATAGCCAGTAATTTGTGTATGTCTGTGTTGGCATACCATAGGAACCGTGGAACCTTATAATTCTGACAGACTGATTCAGGCTAGAACAAAATTGATGCATCGTTACTGGATGCTTGGGAACTTTAGAGTGAAATGAGTGTGATAAATGATTGAGAAAGTCTGTGGAGACATACAGACGCACAGGAGATTTTCACAACAATAGCTGGAAGAGAAAGATTTACAGGCATGCCGTTGACATAAATGACCGAGAAGCCTACTGTGCAGTCTGTAAGAAATCATTTAAGCTATGCACTATGGGCATCATGCTAGTGATTTGTTCCCACTCTTGTAGTAGTAGTTTAGTGTCTTGTTAAAACACTAAAGTGGTGGACTTCTTCTCACCCATCAAGACTCGGCTTGGTTTTGCTTTCATGTACTGCTTTTGTGTAAGCTTAATGGTGTGACCAGTTACGGCGCTGAGTGGCATTAAAATCTCTTAAAAGTGGTATTAAAAAGGTCTTAAAAAGCATTAAATTAAATTTGTTGATACCTGCAGATACCCTGTACATATTACATATGTCTATACTTCACTAGACACATATTGTTCACAACTTAAGGTTAGGTCTTAGGGCCTGGGCACATGTATCCGTAAAAATACAGATCGGAATTTCTGTCCTCAGTTGTTATGGAATTTACATATAAAAAAATGAATAAGAGAAGATTAAAGCTTAAGCTAAACTCTCTCCTCCAGCCCACTGTAGTAAAAGAAAAATGTCTGTCCATTTTTAGAATGGATTCAGCAAAGAAGAGGTCTACATATACAAATCTATGGAAAAAAGCAAAGAGAAAATGCCAGCATCAGTCTGAGAACAGTGTCAGTCCATCATCAGAGCTTCTTGCAGTGCCCTCAATAGCCACTGTGATTGATCCCACATTTGAGCAAGCACAACCCACTGCCTTTGAGCAAGCACAACTGACTACCTTTCAGCAAGAGCAGCCCTATGTCACCTTTGATCAAGTACAGCCCACTACTTTTGAGCAAGCATACCAAAGCTACACATCTGATGCAGAAAATTCAACTTCAGGTGGTGCACAAATATCAGATTGTGAGCTTGAGGAAGAATTCAATCAGCCTGAGACAATCCAGCAGTTCCTACAGGTGTGAGCTGTGAAGCACAACATCCATCTAAATTCTCTTGATGACCTTCTCTCTGGATTAAGGCGTCACGGTCATCCTGACCTGCCAAAGACGGGCCGTACACTTCTGCGTACTTCCAGGTCAGTGGATGTCAAAACAGTATCCAATATGCAGTACATACAGTTCAACATCCGAGATTAAATTCAGAAACGACTGACTAACTACCCAGAATGTGTTAGTGCTCAGCTCACAGCACTGGAGCTCTCATTTAATATCGATGGCATGCCATTTTTCAAGAGCAGTAACTCCACACTCTGGCCAGTTCTGTGTACCATCTACCTGGAACCTGCCACCATTTTCCCAGTAACCCTGACTCTTGGTCCATCAAAGCCACAGGATTTGATGTTCCTTGATGAGATGGTGTCAGAATTGGATGACATCTTGACAAATGGCATTGAATTCAAAGAAAAAACAATTGCTGTTACACTGAGATGCGTAGTCTGTGATGCCCCAGCCAAGGCAATGGTAAAAAAGATCCAGCATCACTCGCTCTGGCTGCGACAAGTGTGCTACACAAGGAATCTGGATTGGGAGGATGACATTTCAAGACATTGACAAGTTGCCTCTCTGGACTGACATGTCCTACAGGAGGACAATGGAGCAACGGCTAGAAGAAAATGGGACCACCATGTCACCCTTCTGTCATCTTCCAATAGACATGATTGCACAGTTCCCTATAGATTATATGCATCAGTGTTGCCTGGGAGTAATGAAGAAGCTGATTGTCATCTGGGTGAGAGGAGAGCGAGAGTTTCGCAAGCATAGACTGTCCATGGAACAAAAGGAAGAGATCAACAGCAAGCTTCTGGAGCTGACGAAGGCAGTGCCAGAATGCTTTGCCTGGAAGCCACGAGGACTCAAGCTTGTTGACCGATGGAAGGCCACAGAGTTCAGACATTTTGCTGTCTATACTGGCAAGCTGGTCTTAAAGGGAGTCCTGGATGACCGCCACTACTGAAACTTCCTCTCCTTCAGTGTTGCCCTCTCCATCCTCCTGTGCCCAGATCTGGCAGAATCCCACAATCAGCTTGCTGAAGATCTCTTGAAAGGCTTTGTGACAGATTGCAAAGAGCTTTATGGGCCGGAGTTTCTGGTGTACAATGTGCATATGATGGTCCATCTTGCTGCTGAGGCCAAGCAATACGGCAGCCTTCCCTTTTGAAAACTACATGCAAAAGTTGAAACATGTGGTTAGATCAGGAAGGAACCCGCTTGCGCAGATCACAAAGTGGCTGGGGGAGATTGAGAATCAGTCACAAGTGTTGGCCATCCAAGCTTCAGTCATAAAACTGAAAAGACCAAACAATGCCTATGTGCTGGATGACAACTCATGCTGCGAGGTGATCGAGACTTCACCAGAGAAGGATGAAAACGGTGAGCTTGTCTACATTTGTTGAGTTTTCAGCCAGACAGTGCCGATTTTCACAAGTCCTTGCAACTCAAAGCTCATAGGTTACTTCAAGAGCCAAGCCAGCAGGAACACCCGGAAGATCCCCAGAAAGAGGCTGAATAGAAGAGCAATCCTGGTTTAGAGAGCACAAAACAAATACATCTTCATGGCAGTGCTGCATGAATTTTAGTTCTCAGCTAAAATCAAGATTTTTGGTGGAGAGGAGAGAGAATGTCAAAGACACCTGACTATGGCTCTGTGTAGGGGTGCACCGATATGTAGTATTGGTATCAGCTCCGATCGTATGGCGCAGGGTAAGGGTCAAAATTAAGACTACTAAGAAGCCGGCGGTGACTATATCCTTGCCGAAGCCAGCTACTGATCTGGCCAATGATAAGCCGGTGCTGGTAACTGAGAGGCCGGCAGTGGGAAATTACAAGCCGGCGGTGGGAAATGAGAAGCCGACTATTCATTCGACCAAGGTGGTAACTCATGCGTCTAACCTAGCAACCCACTGGATCGGCTACTGGCTTGGCTGGTCATTAGCTTCCGAGGCTGGTAACTAGCACGACGAGGCTAGCAACCCGCTGGATCGGCTACTGGCTTGGCTGGTCATTAGCTTCCGAGGCTGGTAACTAGCACGCCGGGGCTAGCAACCCGCTGGATCATCTACTGGCTTGGCTGGTCATTAGCTTCCGAGGCTAGCAACCCACTAGATCAGCTACAGGCTTGGCTGGTCATTAGCTTCCGAGGCTGGTTACTAGCATGCCGAGGCTAGCTAGAGTAGCTACTGATTTGGCTGGTCACTTTCTTCTTTTGTATTTTATTGGCAGATCGGAGCCAAATGTGGTGCATTACCGCCACCAACTGTAGACAAATGGGATTTATCTAGATTCTTTCAATTAGTCTAAAAGTATTCTTTCTCCTCCGTTTCCGGCAGTGTAGTCACCGACTTTCCTTTGCTGACAATTTATGTGCAGCATTGCTGCTTAGAACGTGCATGTGACTGATTCTACAATTGCGGGTACATTTCAAGTACAGAAAGGAAACAAAAAATAGGAATGTTTTTTACATTCAACATGTTGTATTATCATAGAACACACTTTAAATTTAACATTGTCAGTATTTGCTGATCTTAAACCTGTAAGATTTTAAATATTTTTTCGGAAAATCAGTGTACTAACAGAAAAATCGGTCAACTCTGTTATAAATAAATTGGGTTAAATATATATAGTCAACAAATGTTATACAATTTAAAACCATGCCTTTCCTGAGAACTTCTGTCTACATCCATTAATTAAACTTAAAATCTAATAAGATAAAGACTGAAAGTAAGGGGTAAAAGTAAAAAAAGCAAAAAAATTAACTGACAAGTTGCCAAGATAGTGTGCATTTTCTGAAAACAGTTTTAAAAATGAATGAAATGCTTTGAAATTTCATGTGGTAAGAATGTTAGTTAGTGAGTGTTAGAGACAGCTTCTGATCATTTTGTTAACAATAAAACATATCTAATGGTCATTTTAAAAACAAAACCTTACAAAAACAGAGTTGATCTGAATGACAGAGTTGACCACCTGTAGTAAAAAGACCAAAAACAACAACATTTAGTACCTGACTCTGAACCTTTTTTAAACGCAAGTATCTCTGAATTACAGATCTTTCATGAACTTGTATAATAACTGCATGTGTCTCGTTCATTATTGATCTAGAAAATAAAGCATCTTATTTTTCAAGAAATTGGTATTTATCATTAAAGGTACACTATGTCTCTTTGTTTGTAGATGTGTAAAAAAGTTGCAGAGCTCTTGATACAAGGAATAGCAGTTTGCAAGAGCTAACATGAGTTTTAGATGTACTTTAAAGTCATAAAAGGTTTGTTTACCTTTTTAAACAGAGCAACACAAGCTTGTATTTTGAGTTATGGTGGGATGAGAACAAAAAGAACAATGTCCATCTAGAAGTCATATAGTTAAGGAATATAAGACTATATAAACAAAATTATTACTCAAAAGTTACATGGTGCACCTTTAATGTGTTAAATGTGTAAACAAACCATAAAGAAATTAAGGAGTAGGCTATACCTTTAAGACAAACACCTTACAAACATTCAGTTTATATACTATCATTTTGACAATAGTAACAATCAAATAACTACACTTTTCTCAATCTACCTGATTGCCAATCAAGCCATGCCACGGTCAAAGTCACTGAGATCACATTTTTTCCCCCCCATTCTGATGTTTGATGTGAACATTAACTGAAGCTGCTGACCTGTATCTGCATGATATTAACCCTAACCCATAATCAGTTGGACTATACATTCATATTCATAACCCACAGAAAAGGAAAAGACAACTTGACAGCTAACTCCAATCCGCCAATAAAATACAAAAGAAGAAAGTGACCAGCCAAATCAGTAGCTACTCTAGCTAGCCTCCACTTGCTAGTAACCAGCCTCGGAAGCTAATGACCAGCCAAGCCTGTAGCTGATCTAGTGGGTTGCTAGCCTCGGAAGCTAATGACCAGTCAAGCCAGTAGATGATCCAGCGGGTTGCTAGCCCCGGCGTGCTAGTTACCAGCCTCGGAAGCTAATGACCAGTTAAGCCAGTAGCCGATCCAGTGGGTTGCTAGCCGCGGCATGCTAGTTACCAGCCTCGGAAGCTAATGACCAGCCAAGCCAGTAGCCGATCCAGTGGGTTGCTAGGTTAGACGCATGAGTTACCACCTTGGTCGAATGAATAGTCGGCTTCTCATTTCCCAACGCCAGCTTCTAATTTCCCGACGCCAGCCTCTCAGTTACCAGCACCGGCTTATCATTGGTCAGATCAGTAGCTGGCTTCGGCAACGATATAGCCGCCGCCGCCTTCTCAGTAGTCTTAATTTTGTCCCTTACCCTGCACCATACAATCCGGCCCCAAAGTACTCGTACTCTGATCGGAGGAGGGAAAGAAAAATCAACAAACCTCATAAAACATCTGAAAGCACGTCACCCTAAGGAGCCCAAAGAGTTCACCATAGCTAAACAACAAGCTAGTGAGACTTAACGTAAGCACCAGCAAAGCAACACAGAAAGCCGGGAAAACACTGACAGCAGCAGCAAAACAATATCTACCTTGCTAGACACGGTGGAACGTAGGTGTGTGTAGGCTTATTTTGTCTGCTAGTATTTAATCTCTGGGCTGTTTGTTTTACTAGCCTGTAACGTTATTTTTTTTTGTTATTTTTTTTTGTTTGTTTTTTCTTTTTTAGAAGATGCCGAAGAAATTCGCTGTTGTGGAGTTTGTCACAGACAGAACTGTCGAGGTGGTTCCTGCCTTGTGGGTGGAGGAAACTCTAAATGTAAGTACTCTTGTTCCTGATAAGCACTTTTGACACTCAGTTAATGAAGATGTAATCTAGAGAGCCTAAGTGACTTAGACTGAAAGCGGGCAACAAACTGCAACTGTGTGACAAAATGATTGGCAATTGGAACTGGTCGATCCTGGACAAACTGGCCACGAGACGAACATTGTAATGGTCGACATTTTGAAAAAGTTTGTGCTTGTGGTAGCTTGGAATAAGATTAGTAACACCAATTAAAAGTGAAGTTTGTGAAATTCTTACTTTTAAAGACATAACTAACGTTATAATCTCTATTGTAACCCCTTAGGGCTTATTTTGCTTCTGGCCTCAATCTAACGCACGCATCATTAACTGTGAACTCCCGGACAAGAGCTGGAAGCAGCATAAGGTCCGGGTTTTAAAAAGGACAGGTATAGAAAATAAATTAAAATAATATATTCAATTCAATATTTAGCCTAATATACATTGTAGCACATTAAGATGTCATTGTATTATGAACATTATATGAATCATTTTGACAGAGACTTATGAAGATGCAGTGCGCTTCATGAGATTTTCTCAGGACACCTCCAACCTAGACACTGATCACCTAGAAGAGAGAGAGAGCAAAAGGCGGAAGACAAAACCCTTGAAACCAAGGTATCTTGAACACAGGCGGCCCACAGATAACTAGACAAGGGGTAGGAGAAATACATAGTTTTCACATTGATTCATAAAAGAAGTTTCCTTATGTCTATCTTGTATTGTAGGTTAAAGTGATGTTGAACTTTGGTAGTACCTTGGGTTGTGTAGCTTCATGATATTAGTATAAAGAAATGCCAGCACTCATAATGTCCTTTCGTCTTTTTAATACATGGGCGGACGCGTTTCAGCTATCAGCCATCATCAGCGATGTCCGTTGTTTGTGCATACTAGCTACCCATGTATTAAAAAGACAAAAGGACATTATGAGTGCTGGCATTTCTTTCTACTAATATCAGTTTGGACTGTGCACCTGATGAAGTTTGTTTGATCGAGTTGTGCTTGCACTTGGCGGAGTTTGGACATTGTGTAGCTTCCTGGCCATGACATAACCCCAAAATCGGCGATTTACTGTTATCTGTTGCTCCGAGGCTCCGGTACAGACAGTTGGAGAATTGTGTTTTTTTCTCTCTCCATTCACTGTCATTGTATAGCAAAACGGGTATGAAAATCACACTTCCAGCACATAAACAAATGCAAACAAAGCCGATTCTGACAATGGGTAACAAACTTTACACTATAATAGCCATATTTCAGTTATAAAGATGGATCATGTGAAAATGACATGTCTGTCTGTTTACAAGTTAACCCCTTTATACTCTGCAATAGAAATGGTCCGCCAGAGCCTACCCTGGTGTTTTTGCTTACTGTGATCTCATTTTTTTGAGTATCTTCAAAGGTTTCATATCCCTAAAATCTGCACAGCCCAAGCTAAAAGGCTACGTAAATCAATAAACCATAATAACTGGAAAACTGGAAGCTACACAGCCCATCACCATCGCTGTAAGGCGGACAGTGTGACATTTCATAATTTTCTTTTGCAGATTTTGCAGTTACAGACAGTGACGTGGACAATGAGTTGACTGGATCTGGAGGTACTTTATTAAAAATCTTCTGACATTGAATGTAAGCTATATTGTTTTTGTTTTTTTTATCCAGTTCCAGTGTGTGAGTGGAATGTGGATATAGTCATATCTCAAAAGTAAAATGTTCCTAATTACCATTTAATTTCATTGCAGCCTCGGATATGGACATTATTCCAGGTAAATTTCATTAATATTGTTTACTTTTGGAACTTTAAGAAGTGATGTAAATTGTATTCCCTGATTTGGTAAACATCCTACATGTAGTGTGATGAAGCCACAATGAAACAGATTGCAGTGGAGAGCAGACAAAATGGCAAAGACAGCAATACAACAATAAAACTTTGGAACAGTAATCAAAATCATATTTTGAACAGGGACCCCTCCAAGAAAGACTGGAGAATCCTCAGGGGCACATACATCTAATGCAAGCAAGTAAGCCGCCATGCAAATCAACATATTGTGTTAAACCCGCAGTAAGTAATATCAGACCTTATAACCAATCCTGAAACTGTGTGCTATGTGGAGATTTCATTGAGACATAATGATATAAAGCAATATCCACACACGCTGGCCAGCTATGTTGCTGTTTTCAACTCTTTTCTAAAGCTTGTCTGGCCTGAACGAAGCTCCTCCCACTCCGTCCCTTAGCTTTCCAAGTTTTTTTTTTTTTTTTTTTTTTAAACTCCTCCCTCGCTGTTTAAAGAGTAACTAAACCCCAAACCAAAATTTGTGGTGACCCTTAACACCTACTGGTGAAAAATAGGGTACTGAACTGGAACTGGCCATCTGCTATTGGCTGGTCTTTGGTACCATGTGATGTCACCACCTATTGTACTCTATAGAAGGTGACATCACCTGGCACCAAATATCAGCCAATAGCAGATGGCCCATTCCTGAAAATTTTCACATAATGGCAGAATGGATGAAGTGAGGGAGTAAACACTAAATTAGTATTCTTGCTACCTACCTCTTCACATGTAATTGTTTGTGACACACGTAACCTTCAGAGGGAGAAAGGCCTAGCCAAAGCTAGGCTGGTAACCGGTGAGACTTCTCTGTAGGTACGTTTTAGCTTAGCTATTAGCCTTTATGTATGCTGCTTTGCAATGTTTGTCCTTGGGTGGTCTATGGTGCTGCTTTTGTCACACTCCAAGAGTCCATAATACACCGGCGGTGGTGCAAGTTCATGCTAGACCTGATGCATCAAGTAAGCAGACCATTGAATGGTAACAGGGATGCACCGAAATGAAAAATTTTGGCCGAAACGGATGCCAATATTGATTAAAACAATTGGCCAATACAGAAACCAATATATTTTTTAGGCAAAGCAGGTGAGTTATGGTTGTGTATGAAATGTGCTATACAAATCAAAGTGCTTTACGTAAGGCATGATATGGCAAAACATTTAATAAACAAGGCAAAACATTTAATAAGAACTTAGTAAAGTGTGGATATCAGTGTACAGCTAAAACCAAAGTGCCCTATTATGCTGAAAAAGTGGTATTGCAAGAAACTTGAATTTATAACTAAATCTCAAATGCAAGTATGTTTATTTGTTTACTTATGTGTTTACTTATATGTCCTGTTTACTGGTCTAGTGTTAAATGAGATACGAGTTTTCAATTTAATCTTAAGCTGATGAAGCATCTACATAAAATGTACCACTGTTCATTACTCAACAATAAATTGATGTGTGTTACACAATGCCCACTCCAACAAGAGGACTTGATCGATCTGCAAATACAAGTAAGCTAACCATGGAATTAAGAAGCATTAAGTGAGTCATGTTGTGTTAATGCACTACTGGTATTTGTCACATATTCTGCATTACTGCATTACAAACTTGTTCTATTTTGCATTTTTTTGAATTGAATGTAATAGGAATGATTCATTCTAGCCCTGTTTCAGTGTTTGGTGTGTTTTTGTAGCCTTTGCACACAGGGTTAGCTATCACAGCAAAACTGCAAAATAATAGCAGTAGATGGGTTGCAGCATGGGCGATAAGATAAGACTACAAAATCCTCACCATTCAAAATTGGGGGGTAGAACCTTCAGGGTGTGAGTACCTCCAGTTTCATGGGGTAGGTGTAACTTTCAGGGTTTAGAGGGTGCCAGTACACGTAAGCAGCCATGGAATTAAAATATGTTTCAGACAGCAACCATTTATCTTTTGTGTCTGCGCATTTACCAACATTTCAGATTTGCTCATCAAATTGAATCAAATCCTTGAAAATCAAGGAGAGATGCTGCAGCTCCTACGGAGTATACATACAGCAGCAGGTGCTGGTGCGGTAGCTGAGGCAGATGTCCTCAGAAAGCCTTGCAAGACAAAGGAAGAGCTGGTGGACCTCTGCCTGGAGCTGTAGTTGGAGGAGAGAAGAACAAAAATGGTACGATTCCTCCTTCCCCTCCAAAATGTTTTTCATTACCATATTAATGTTTGTGTCAGTGAGGAGCCAGAATGATATAATTGCCTTTACACCTTTTTTTTGTTTGTTTTTTATTTAAATTGTAGATGCATTACCTAAGGGCCCTTGGGGGGAGATCCATGGGTGCAGCTGTCCGCATGATGATGAGAAAAATTGGCACCAATGATCTGTGGTCAGGCTACTCGCTCAAAGGAAGAAAGGACAAGGAGACAAGGAGAAAGGACAAGATCTCAATATATGCCAAATCATCATCAGTAAGTGTAAGGGGGGTTCCAACTAATATGCTGCCCTGGAGTTGCCCAGCCAACCTTCTAGTTTTTCCCTGGTTTACTGTGGAACATTTTCTGTGCCACAATCCAACAATAAATTATCACATCGATCAATAAATTTGTAATTGTGAAACAAATGACCACAACAAATAATGAATGCTCACATCTTCAAATAACAAATATTCACATCAAATAATGAAAGCCAACCATCAAATAACAATCCAGCAAACAATTTTTGGTTCCAGGAATGTTTTTCTAATGTTAGGAAGACTGGTTAGGACAGTGGTTCTCAAAGTGGGGTCCGCGGACCCCCGGGGGTCCGTGGCACTCTGCCAGGGGGTCCGTGAAAAGTTTTCAGATTGATTCATTTAAATTATCATGATATAATTTTTTTTAATTTTTTTTTTTTTTTACAAAAGGCTTCATAGTTCAACAAATAATATTTTATTTTTTAAATCTAAAATAGTTCATAGATTACGTTCTAATCTAACAAATCTATAAATTTAAAAGTCAAGCGCGTCACCCGTTACCGTGGAAACAACAATAACTGGTATGTCAGTCAGAGAGCTCCGCTAGCATGCTACAAGATGGACAGATTTTTAAAACGACCGGTTACTACAAATGAAGTAAATGAAAAACAAAAAACAAAAGTAAGGAAATACGATGAGGAGTATCTCCAATATGGATTTATTGAAGTGGAAGGGAGACCGAAATGTCTTATATGCCTGCAGTGTCTTGCCAATGAGGCGATGAAGCCTGCCAAATTGAAGAGGCACCTCGAGACCAAGCATCCAGATTATGTTAAAAAAGACTGGGCTTTTTTTGAGAGGAAGGGCGAGGACTACCGCCAGCAACAACAACGGATGGTTAGTGTTACGTCTGTTTCTGCTAAAGCGCAGCGGGCCTCCTACCTGGTAGCGCAGAGGATTGCTAAGGCTCGAAAGCCCCACACGATAGGGGAGGAACTGCTGCTCCCTGCAGCGGTGGACCTGTGTGAGGTGATGGTGGGGAAAGATGCGGCTGCCAAATTGAGAAGTGTACCTCTGTCAAATGACACCATCAGACGACGAATTGAGGACATGTCTAATGATATCAAGTCACAACTGCTGGAAAGACTGAGAGTGTCTAAATTTGCGGTTCAATTGGATGAGTCCACTGATGTGTCCGGCTCGGCGCAGCTCATCGCGCTGGTTCGCTACCCGTGGGAAGGAAGGATTCAGGAAGATTTTTTATTTTGTCAAGAGTTGACGGGGCGAGCAACAGGTGAGGAGATTTTCAATGTTATAGATATGTTCATGGAGACTGGCAATGTGAGTTGGGAGAATTGCATTGCAATTTGCACGGATGGGGCAGCTGCCATGACTGGACGCAAGAGTGGGGTGGTTGCTCGTGCCAAGGAGCGCAATCCAATGATGATAGCTACCCACTGCATGCTGCACAGGCAGGCTCTGGCGTCAAAATCATTGAGTCCTGAGCTACACTCTGTTCTCAGCACGGTGGTATCTGTGGTCAACCACATCAAATGTAAGCCACTGCAGTCCCGTTTATTCGGCCAGCTCTGCAGGGAGATGGGCGCAGGACAGGACACCCTGCTGTTCCATTCAGAGGTGCGTTGGCTCTCCCGTGGAAAAGTGCTACAGCGGGTGTACGAACTGCGCTCGGAGCTGTGTGAATTCATCCAGAATGACAAGCCAACCACTGCAGCGCTCTTCTCGGACCCCGAATAGATCGCACAGCTCGCCTACCTCGCAGATGTGTTCAACTTATTGAACGATCTCAGTTTGTCCGTTCAAGGCAGATATGCCTCTATCCTGGAAGTAAGCGACAAAATCAAGGCATTCCGTGCCAAAACAGCGATCTGGAGAAGGCGGGTGCAAAATGGCATTACAGACATGTTCCCCCAACTCACAGAGTTTTTGGACACAAACCAAATACCAGCTGAGATTGTGAAAAATACAATCGGTTCGCACCTTGCCTCCCTTGGTGACTATTTCAATGACTATTTCACTGACGTTGACACCGATGCCTGGGACTGGGTGCGCGACCCCTTCGTTGCCCATACATCGGCGCGGGGTCTCAGTGGAAAAGCAGAGGAGGAGCTGCTGGACCTGCGACGGGACACTGAGAATCCGGTTCGGCCAAGGAGGGCATGTGGACTTTTGGCCTTCAGTTGAACAGGAGTATCCGGAACTCGCTGCTGTTGCCATGCAGGTGTTGCTCCCCTTTCCAACCACATACCTGTGCGAGTCATCATTCTCAGCGCTGACCTCCATGAAGACCAAGTACAGGGCTCGGATGGAAGTGGAGAACGACCTACGTGTCTGCCTCTCATCTACTTCTCCAAGGATGGAGAAGTTGTGCAGCGAGAGACGGGCCCATATCTCACATTAATGGTAAGAGCGCGCTATCTCTCTCTCTGTCTCTTTCTCTCTGTCTGTCTGTCTTTCTCTCTGTCTGTCTCTCTTTCTCTCTCTCGCTCTCTCTCTCTCTGTGTGTGTGTGGGGAAAAAATAGTAATTTAGTAATTTCCTACATTTCTACACCACCTAGCCTAACCTCTTTGGATTTAGTCAAGAAACAGCAACCCTGTATAATGTTGACCAAAACTGTAAAATTATGTTATGTTACTAAAAACGTATTATTGGGAATCGCGAGAAGTTTAAGAGCACAGAGGCACAGAGCGTCCCCGTAACTATAGTAACTCACTCACTCCTGCCTGCATGCGCACGGCGCGAGAGGAGAGGGAGAGACAGAAGAGCCGCTGACTGAGATTACTCTGAGCAGCATACATGGGAATAAATTACAATATAATAGATTTGTGTATATTTCTAGCTATTCAGATGGTCTGAATAACTCACTGCTGCACGGTGCTGCTGTTGTGCAATGCGCAGCAGTGTCCTCTTTTCGTGCCGCGACATTATCAGTTATGAATTTGTTTTTCACTACGCGAGAAAATGGACTTGTGGCCTGAGAGTGTGTGAAAAATGTCAATTGCGTGAGAGTTGGCAGCCCTGTGAACTCGCTTGACATTATTATGTATGAAACTGCCAATCAGATTTATTTACTTATTAATCGAAGGTGCCGGAACGCTGTTCCGGATCGTTCTGGCCCACTTTAACCCCTGTGTGTGTGTGTGTGTGTGTGTGTGTGTGTGTGGCTATGTGTGTGAGCAACAGAGATGTCAGATATGTTGCATTTATTGATTTAGTTTTATATGTGTGTCTTCACTTGCAGAGAGAAGCAATCAGCTTCATGGACTGCCTTGCATCACTCCAATAGTGTCCAGTGCTGGTTTGGGATTGTAGCAATGTTGCAGTTGTTTTTCAATTTACTTGATACATATGTTGCAATGCAGGCATGTGTTCAATTTGTTATAGCCTGCATTTATTTTGTGATTAGACTTTTATAAATCATTTCATTTGAACTAAGAGTGAAACACTTTGATGTGTGTGTGTGTGTGTGTGTTCTGAAATGCACTTCAAATTAGCACTTTTCTCTTGATTTCCCCATATTTTGTTAGGTACAGTGTTACTTGCAGCTAATTGATTGATTGTTTTCTTTCTGATTGATTCTGTATTCTGTGTTGAGATGGTGCAAATATTTTTAATACATATCTAATATCTTTCTAATACATTTCTCTTGTGTTGTTCTTTCACATAACTAAGACTATAGAAGTGTAAAAAATAGGCTATGTCAGATTATTCTGAGGGACATACATGTCGAGTCAAGTAAATTTTTATTTATATAGCCCAAAATCACAAATCAGAATGAGGGGGTCCACGGTATATTTTCTATCTTGTAAGGGGTCCTTGGCTGAAAAACAATTGAGAGCCTCTGGGTTAGGAAGTCTGGCAAATTAAAAAGTAGTCTATGGTTACATAAGCTAACTACATCAACGCTAAACATATTGACCTGTATTGTATTGATGAGATAAAATGATAAATACAACCAAGCCATGGAAGGTTAGCCTCTTGGCTAGTAAGTCAGTAAACATACAAGATAGTGTATAGTAGTTTCTAGTTACCTTCGCTATGTAGTTTAACACGTCATAACAATGTAGACCGTATAATGCGTAAGAAACTCTGCTTTTTAAAGTTCTCCTTTCATACAGCACCAAAAGCCGCTCTGGACCGGCTTCATGATGGTCGGAAGGTGGCTTAATCGTGTCTGAAAAATGCTGCTCTGACTCTTTCACACACAACTCAAAGTTGCCAACAAACCGGCTTCATAGCTTTTTTCATTTGTGTGGAAGGGGCTTATCTCTCGCTGTCTGTGACCATACGACCAGCGATGATGTAATGACTATCTGTGTTACACACATTTAACCTGCTCTGCACATATTACATTAATATGCCACTGTAGTGCACCCTCTTGTAGTTAAAAGTCGATATTACTGGTTTTGGGAGATATTTTGATGGATACTGGACCGGTTTGGAAATTCTCACACCAGCCCAAGCCTAGTGCAATTGTTAGGCTTCAGAACACTTGGCTTAAGTTGTATGCTGTCATACGAGCTGAATGTTATTTTTCCCATGGCACGCCATGCGGCCGGGGGCAGAAAGTGGCAAAGTCAAGTCACTCACTCACTCATGGACGGTTTGCAGGAGCCTGCGCTTCATCAGATGGCCTCTAGAGGGCGTACCTTGGGTCTGAACAGGATCTGTGCTTGTTATAAATACTTATTCTTGTTTAAATTCCACCGTAAACAAAACAAGATATATTTAACTCCTTATTTACAGTGCTCACATGTTATATGCCTTTAAATAAAGTTTTTTTGGGTTTTTTTATTTGGCAGCAGCACAGATAAACTTACTACTTTCAAACAGACTACAATAAAATCAAATACAGGAACAGAAGCACTAACAAAATATTAAGTTTGCTCCACATTTTGGTGACAAACTACACATTTGTAGACCTTATTACACTTTCTGATTATTTGAGGTTGGCATCTCTGCATTACTATTTTGGATGACATTCTGCACCAAGGGCAGCTAATGATTATCAAAAAGTATGGATTATCTGTCTAGTATTGTTTTTACTTATTCCTTGTAGCTCATGTTATTTTCTTATTTATTTAGAATTGTGCCAGTTGAACTACAAGGTGCAGCAGACAGATGTTGAAGAGGTGATAGGGGCAACCCTGAAGTTTGCTCCACACAGAGGGAAGAAACAGCAGGTGTGGGGTTTTTTTGTTTGTTTTTTTTGCTGCAGTTACTTTAATGTGATAATACTGCCCTAAACTCATTTTCTCCAAGCATATAAATTGTTACATACGTTTTGCTTGCTGTTTTGCTTCATTGATAACAAACCTTTTACAGCTTCAAATACTAAAACGATCTAACACAAATTTTCAAAATGCCATTCCAAGAGCTGTCAATCAACTTTAGTGGTCATATTTGTTTAAACCAAAGTCTTAGTTTTATGTGGTGGGACCCTTTGGTTATGTTTGGATGACAGCATGACCTGTGTTGCAATAAAAGATTTTCTAACGTACTTTTCACTTTGTTTAACAGATGGGCCAAGCAGATGAATTGTGTCCATGCTGGTGTCCATGCGTCCATGCTAGTGGTGTAACGGACCGTAGCTGATCCGTGATCCGTACGGATCCGCCCCCACGGTTCGGAACGCATATGAACCGCGGATTAATTGCAAAGTTTAACCATCATAGTGTTTTACTGCCGCTGTTACTTTTTAAAGTAATAATTCCCTAAGTCTCGATGCAGAGTTGCAGTGAAAAGATACAGACAGACAGATGCTGCTGTGTTTTAATCTGAAGCGCAATGATTGTGTAAGGGAAGAAAAAAAAAAGGACGAGCGACTGATTCAAAAGCCGTCGCTCTCTCCTCCGTTGAGTGAAATCCCGTAGGCTGTGACTTGACTTCGGGCATTTTCAGTGGTGGAACTGGGAAACTGGACATGCTTGTCATCATTGAAATAGATCGCAAGATTGTGATGTTTATTTCAACTTCAGCAACATGCTGCCTTCCCTTCACACACAGCTCCGCTCAGAGAAGCTCCGGTCTCTCTGCCTGTCTTTGGCAGAGCCTTCAGTGTTGATAGGCTATTACTCGTGACGTGTAACCAATCAGAGAGTGCTGTGGGCAGGACATTGAGCGAGACTACAGGGTGGTGACTACAGACAGATGCCGCTTTTCCACTGCATAGTACCGGCTCAACTCGCCTCGACTCGACTCGACTCTACTCGCTTTTGGTAGTACCACTTTGGTTTTCCACTGCAGATAGTACCCCCTCAATGTGCCCCACCCCCCAAACTGGTCGTCATAGCGACACTGCATGAAACGCGACACACAGCTACAATGGAGGATATCAAAGTGATGGTGTTCTTGATTCTCGGTGTGTGGCTGTTAGTCACAGCAAGGAGACAGATTTTATTTCAGAAGAGGCTGAAGGCAGTGAGACAGCAGACTGCTCTCTGGCTGCTCAAGGCGACGCAAGAGGGTAAGCTAGCCTGGTAGCTAACGTTAGCATATACGTCCCGTGTCGCGATGACGATTCTCTGACCAATCAGTGGTCTGCAGTGTTTTTACGTCATCTTTTGGTATCGCCTCAGCTCGCCTCAGCTCGCTTGGAACCTCGACGGAGGTGCTACGAAAAAAAGTACCAGGTACTACGTAATATGGTACCTGGTACCTGGTACTTGGCCAGTGGAAAACCAAAAAAGGCGAGTAGAGTTGAGTCGAGTCGAGCCGGTACCATGCAGTGGAAAAGCGCCAAGAGAGAGGTGGCTGCATCAGAGCCAAAGTAGCACATTTTTAAATTAATTCAATTCAGTACTTCAATACTACAATGTGTCTTCAATACGTCAATACTAAAAACACATGTAGGTAAATAAAATATATAAAATAAGAACAGCAAAAACAGTTATAGATTCATTCATTCATTTATACATTCAAACATACATAATATAATAAAGTCCTAAGTGCTACATTCGTTGTAAAGTGCTTGTTGCTTTGTGTTGCTACCTGCCTACTTTTAAAGTGCATTTAACCCTTTTTTTTTTTTTGCTGATCCGAAAAATGATCCGATCCATGAGTCAAAACCGTGATACGATCCGAACCGAACCGTGAGTTTTGTGATCCGTTGCACCCCTAGTCCATGCCAAATTGTTCAATTGTTCATTCTAAGTTAAATGTTTCATAACAGTAGGCTTAAACATCTTTGTTATAATTGCATATATATATATAAATAATTATAATATTATATACACATATTATATATACATATTACATATTATACATATGCTTATTATATATTATACATATTGTGTGTGTATGTATGTCTCTGAGTATATATATAGATATAGATATATACACATATATGTGTGTGTGTGTGTGTGTGTATATATACAGACAGACAGACAGACATATATCAGAGGTGGGGAACTCAGGTTCTGGTGACTTGGACTTGTATTTTGATGACTTGAAAAGGTTTCTAAAGTCTTGACAAAAGATCTTGTGTTTGGTGTTCTATATTTAGACTTGAGATGACATTAATGATATGGACTTGACTTGGTAATCTACAATTAGACTTGAGACTTGTGCCTCAAGACTTGAGACAGACTTGGGACTCCAGCAAAGTTGACTTTATAGTTATACATGTACTGTATATTCTATTATTGCTTTTCCAATAAATTGGACAAATTTAAATGTTGCACTGTTACCTTGTGTAGACCAGAATTTCCTTTATTTCTGTTTATTCAATGACTACATTAGATGGTGACATTCTGGCAATGTTAGTTGCCGGTTTAACATCTGTAGAATCCAAACGTTCTAGGAACCTTCCCTGAATGTTCAATTTCCCAGAACATTGTGGGAACATAACCACAACATACGTTTTCTGTCAGTTTTAACATCAAACTAACCTTCCTGAAACGTTCAACTAACCTTCACAGAATGTTCTAGGAACGGAACGGAACCTTTAGCTTTACAGTAGAAAAACTTGCTGTTGTAACATGTAAGGAACGTTAAGGGGAACATTCAACTAACCTTCCCAGAACGTTCTGGGATCGTAACAATAACGTTGGTTTTTACGTCACAAAAACTTGCCGTTTTAACATCTAGGGAACATTAAGGGGAAACGTTCAAGTAACCTTCCTGGAACATTCAACTAACCTTCCCAGAACGTTCTGGGATCGTAACAATAACGTTGGTTTTATGTCAAAAAAACTTGCCGTTTTAACATCTAGGGAACGTTAAGGGGAAACGTTCAAGTAACCTTCCTGGAACATTCAACTAACCTTCCCAGAACGTTCTGGGAACGTGCCCATAATGTACGTTTTACGTCAAAAAAACTTGCCGTATAACATCTAGGGAACGTTAAGGGGAAACATTCATGCAACCTTCCTGGAACATTCAACTAACCTTCCCAGAACGTTCTGGGAACGTGCCCATAACGTAAGTTTTACGTCAGAAAAACTTGCCGTTTTAACATCTAGGGAACGTTACGCAGGAACGTTCAACAAACGTTCCCAGAACAAAAAACACACGTTCCCGGAACGTTTTGGGAACCAAATTTTGCTAGCTGGGTTGTACAAAACAAATGTTTATGGATCATTCAGGACTCATAAGTCCAGAAAACACAGGTCATTCTCTGTAAGCGATTTAAAGCCTGGAATTGCTGAGAGGGTATGGCCAATCCATTGTCCTTCCTCTGAAGGGGCATTTGACAGTAATGTCGATGATTCACATGAGGATGTTTCAGAGGATGAAGTAACTACTTCTGTCTATGACACACACAATACTGAAGACTTGTCCAATGCTATAGAGCGTAAAATTGCCTCAGTGTTATTGAAGTTGGAGCATGTTTTCCTTGTCCCTAGTGTGGCTATTGATGACCTTTTGCAGGAGCTGCAGTATTTGATAAGCACAGTTTCAGTCCCTGTCACCTATAAGACTGCAATCCAGCTACTGCAGGAACGTAACTGCCAAGTTGACATAGCAGTTGTATAGGAGTTGGCCTCTGTGCTGTGCAAGTCAAATCCCATTCGAACTGCAGTTGGAGACCAAGGTCCCCCCTCTACTACGTGGAAACGAAAGGAATACTACAAAAGTCATTTTAGTGTTGTAGAACCCTTGGAGTATGTGCTTGACCGAAAAAATAGAAGGTCATTCCAGTATGTTCCCATACTTAAGTCACTGCAGCAGATTCTTAGTTGCCAGCCAATACTAGATAAAGCAAGTAATTTGAGATCTCGTCATAGAGAGGGTGATAGACTGAAATATACGTGCTTCTTTGATTCACTCAACTTTCAGCACAATGTACTGCTCTCTAATGAGACTGCTATTTCATTGATATTGTATGTGGATGTGGCACATCAAGGAAAAAACATAAAATCTTGGGTGTTTATTGGATTTTAGGTAATTTGCCTCCAGGGTCCAACTCATCCCTGTCTGCCATAAATTTAGCTGCTTTGATCAATAGCAATGATGTTAAGCATTATGGATATGAAAAAGTGCTGGAACCGCTGGTAGATGATCTTGTCTCGGAGCAACATGGAGTTTTTATCTCGAAGCTGGGAAGGACGATAAAGGGCACTGTTCAGTGTATTGTTGCTGATAACCTTGGTGCACATAGCATTGCAGGATTTGTGGAGAATTTCTCAGGGACACATGTATGTAGATTTTGTACAGCAGAGAATCAAGAATTTCAGACTAAAGAAGTCAGATCAGGAGCATTTTGTCTGAGAACCAAGGAAATTCATGCTGCTCATCTTGAGGCCGTCAAAGAAAAAGAATTACCCCATCATTATGGTGTGAAAGGGGTTTGTTTGTTAGCACAGAGACTATCATACTTTAATGTGACAACAGGTTTCCCCCCTGTCATAGTGCACGATCTCTTTGAGGGAATTGTGACTGTCGAGAGAGCTTTGTGCTTGGCTGTCTTTGTAAGTAAAAAATATTTTACCTTGGTCAACTTGAATGAAGCAATACAAACTTTTCCTTTTAAGTGGAGTGACAAAACAAATCGTCCCCATCCTGTACCTCTTGCATATTCTTTTTTTTTTAAGATTTATTTGTTGACAACGCACCAAACAAGTACACTTGTCATTTTTTATACAAAGTGTAAAAGACAATAACAGGAGTAAGAAAAGAAAAAAAAAAAGGAAAGGAGAAAAAAGACAAAGAAAATAAACAAAAATAAAGCACACCCTCCCCCCACCCCGTCCTGAGAATGGTATAATAATCAACATCATTCGCAACACCAAGTCCTTTAAGGATATGTTAAAGAGAAAAATAAATAGCAGGTCCACTAAGTGAATAAATATGGTATCAACTAAGGGGATTTATTGAAGGGAGAGAAACCAGAAAGGAGCCCCAGATTTTGTTATACATTGCAGGGGTTCTCCTGACATTGTACAAAATCTTCTCTGGAGTGCAATATGACGAAAGTTCATTCAGCCAGTGTTTTTGTGATGGTGAGTTTTCTGATTTCCAGTCTATAAGAATAATTTTTTTCCCAGCCGTGCTGGCAAGCAACACAAAATCCTTCTTATGGTGAGTTACGTTAAGCATATCGACATCCCCCAATAGCCAAATCCTGGGGTCACATGGTATTTCGGACTCTGTGATATCTGAAACAGTGGCTATAACGAACTTCCAAAAATCTTCCAGGTAAGGGCAACTCCAGAGCATATGAAACAGATTGCCTTCAGCTATCTTACACCTCTGGCACATGGCAGATATATTCCCATCAATCGTGCGTAGCCTGTATGGGGTGAAATAGGTTCTGTGAAAAATATTGAATTGCATTTGCCTATGTTTTGTGGAGACTAAAACTGTCTGAGCTCTTTCCAAGATATTTTGCCAATCGGCGTCATCATAATTGCATCCTAGATCTGTCTCCCACTTGTGTTTAATAGACAGCCTGTCGTAAATTGGTAGATTACTATTTAGAATGTTATATATGGAGGATATCAGCCCCCTAGTGGAGGAGACTAGTATGTTAAGCAAATGATCCTCCAGGGGGGATTTATTAGGAATAAATGGGAAGTCTATAGAGTTATCTTGGACCCAGTGTCTGATTTGAAAGAATTTAAAGAGATTGTCTCGTGGTAAATTAAATTTGTAAGATAGTTGTTGAAAATTAGACAGTATATTGTTACTATATAGGTCTCCAACTGTTTTGATCCCAGTATTGACCCATTTCTTTAGTGTCCCGTCAGCTATGGGATACGGAATGTTGGGGTTATCCCACAACGGGGTCTTTCTCAGCAATGACATATCTATTCCCAATATCGTGTGGGATTCCTGCCATGCTGCAAAGGAGTTCAAGATTATGGGGTGATTTGTGATTGAAGAGAGGTTTTTCTTTGCGCCCAAGAAAGGAATCATTTTCAGAGGAGTAGCATTCAGCTCATGTTGTTCAATAGAAAGCCATCTAACCTCACCACTCTCAGCGTGTAACCAAGTCCATATCGGACGGAACTGAGATGCCAGATAGTAGCATCTGAAGTTGGGAAGGTTTAAACCTCCTTTAGTATAGGGGGTGTAACGGAGACTGTCCGTTACTATAGGACACTGTAATGATTGAGCAGTATAGTTGCACATATAGCACAGTGTTTACAGAATACAATGATTACACATGGCGATTTATTTTGGTAGTGATATTTATTGATATTTGCATGTGAATACATTCTGGTTGCTTGTTAAGATGTGTTGCAGACACTGCGGCAGGTGGAGTTGGCCAATCCACCTGTAACAGAAATACGGTTAGCGCTCTCACAAACAGGAGACTGAATAATCTTGTGTTTGGGTGGTGAACGGCTATGATGTATTTAAGTGTTGCCATGTAGTTAACAAGGCCAGTCTAGTAGGTAAGAGTAAATTGAAGAAGAACCATATCTCTGCCGACTTACCTCTTCCTGTTGTCTCCTACTCCCAGGGTGTTCTGGCAAAAGACGTCCCCAGGGCCTGCGCACCGGGAGGGTTCCATTTAGCGAGGTCGCAGGGAGGGGGGGGGGAGTGATATTTATTGTTGTAATATTGGAGTATTAGTATGTAATTTATTTATTGATATATTAATAAGAAATATGTAATTATGTAAATAGCTATTTTGTATTATATATATATATTATTCATTAGGTTGTAAAGTTGAGGTGTTTGTATCTGTGTGGGAGAAACCCCCATTTTTGGTAGCTTCCTCCTGATTACCTGCAGCAGAGAGCTATAAAGGCTGCAGGTTCCCACTCAGTCTCTGTTGTGGTAGGAGGCAGGATGCTGTCATGTCATGTGCACGGGTAAATAAATTCCACGGTGTGGTTACAACCAAAAGATGTCTCAGTCTCCTCACTAAAAATCCAGCCGCTTAGCCGTCCAGTTGACAGGGGGCTTGGAGAGTAGTAAGATTTACTCTGGGAATTTTATTTCGCCATAAAAATGAGGAGGTAGCTTTGTTGATCTCGTTAAAAAAGCTCTTGGGGACATTCAGAGGGATACATTGGAATAGGTAAGTAAGCTTTGGTAACACATTCATTTTAATTATGTTCACTCTACCAATTAGGGACAGTGGTAGGTCAATCCATCTCTGAGTGTCTGCCTTAATCTTCTCCAAGAGATTTTCTAATATTTATGCCCAAATATTTAAAACCACAAGGACATATCTGCAGTGGTTCAGTGAGTGTTCTAATATCCAAGTCCTGTGTGTTTAAGGGCAGAACCTCACTTTTTGTTAAGTTTATTTTGTATCCTGAGGCTGCACTATACTCTTGTAGACACTGAAAAAGTGGAGGGGCCGAATCAGCCGGGTCTTTACGTCTGCGATTTTGTGCTCGGAAGTACCGAATTTGACACCAGAGATGGCTGTGTTAGCTCGAACAGCGAGGGCGAGCGGTTCGATGGTAAGTGAAAATAACAACAGCAAGAAGCAACAGCCCTGCCGGACCCCTCTAGAGAGCAAGAAGGCGTCAGACAGGACCCCATTGGTTAAGATTTGAGCCGTAGGGGCTTTAAAAAGCGTTTTGGTATATTGGATGAATCTCTCTCCGAAATTCATGCCTTCAAGTGTCTGGAACAGGAAGCTAGGCTCGATCCTGTCAAACGCCTTCTCAGCATCCATTGATATAATCAGCATGGGCTCCTTTTTCTTCTGTGCAGAGTTCACTATATGAAATAACCGGCGAACACTGACCCTTGTCTATTCCTGATAAACCCTGTTTGATCAGGGTGAATTATCTTTGGCATAATGTCTTCTAATCTAGTAGCAAGTATTTTAGAAATGATCTTGTAATCAGCATTCAAAAGGCTTAGGGGCCTGTAGGAGCCACATTTTTGTCAGTCCTTGTCAGGTTTTGGTAGTAGTGTTATAGTTGCTAATTCGAGAGTGCCCGGCAAGGTTTGATTGTCCAAAGCTTCCTTAATCATATTTGTTTGAGGAGGTAACAGCTTATCTAAAAATGTTTTAAAATATTCAATTGGAAAGCCGTCTGGCCCCGGGGCCTTATTATTCTGCAAAGACTTCATGGCCAGGAGAACCTCCCCCTCAGTTATGTCAGCATCCAACCGGCTTTTATCTTCAGCATTGATCTGAGGAAGAGGTACACCCTCTAAAAATCGCCCCGATGCAATACTGATGGTGTTGTGATCTGATTTATACAGTGTTTCATAAAACTTTTTGAATTCCGCGTTGATCTCCGACGGACTAACCAGAGATCTGCCCTCATCAGTAGTTATTGAGTGGATAATTTTATCTGATTCCTCCCTCTTAATCTGCCATGCTAGAAGCTTGCCTGTTTTGTTTCCATACTCATAATAATGGTAATTGGTCCTAGCTAAATCAGCTTCAGCTTTGTTAGTGCATAAATTGTTATACTGTATCCATTTCATGGTCAAAGAATTTAGAATGTCCACCCTTTTAGTCTCAGAGTGCTGTTGCTTAGATGGTGTAAGTGACTTGGGCAGCGAGCGGTCCATAGCTGGGTTAAGGACCAGATTAAAGTCTCCACCAATAAGGCAGTGTCCCTCAACCGCTGCAAGCCTCAGAAGTAGGTCATTAAAAAAGGCTGGGTCGTCGTAGTTAGGACCATGTATATTTACCAATGTCATCCTATTCATATTCAAAACACAATCAATAAGCAAAAATCTACCATTCTTATCCTTTTCAATTGAGTTAAATTTGAACATTATGTTTTTGTTTATGAGTACAGCAACCCCTCTCGCTCTAGAAGTGAAAGAGGAAAAAAAAAGACATGGCCAATCCAGTCCCTCTTAGGTTTCAAATGTTCCACATAGGTAAGGTGCAATTCCTGAATGAATGCAATACTTGTAGATAGCTTCTTTAAATAATTAATAATTTTTTTCCTCTTTATCGGGGTGTTGATTCGCTTTACGTTCCAGGAGATACAGTTTAGTTGACTAGTCATGTAGGTATGTAAAAAGTATTAACCGTACCATATGTAAAGTGTTGCAGTTTCTGAACACAATGAAGAGCAGATAGAGTAACCACTCCATTCCTCATAAGAGACCCAACCAAAACCCCACAACAAAAACAAAAACAGGAACATTAGGTGGGCTACTCTTGTTAACTATATGGTAGCCTCAACAGTTACTGTATATCTCAAACTTATCAACCTTAATCCGTGATGATAGAATGACCCGGCGCTCCCAGTCCGTAGGTCCAGCCTAAAATCAGCTGCTCCACAATCATTGAAAGCCAGGTCCACCTCATCAATAGCGATGCTTGGTAGTTAGGGAACCAATTAAGATAATAAAGAAATCAGTGCACAATCAAAAGCGCAAAAGAGATAAGAAACAAGCTGAAATCAACCGTGTCGCTTTAAACCTGAAACTACAACAACAACGAGTAGTCCATCGGGAAAGTAACTGTTAGTCCTTGCCTGTTAGATGCAGGCTAGGTTGCTAACTGGGTGTTAGCAACCTAGCTAGGGTGCTAGCTGCCACACTTTGTTTTTAACATCAGAACTACAACAGTCCCATAATAAACCAAACCGCCATCCGCAACTGGCCTAAGCCATAATAACCTGTATTAAATGAAATCAAAGGATGGTTATATGACTCATTCATTTTTGTTGGATAAAATGAAAGACACCAGAGATGGCTGTGTCCGTTAGGCTATCTGTTAAGGTGAAAGCGAATGTGAATTTAGTTCTCCAGCTTGCTCAGAAAATCCACAACGTCGGCGAGTGAAGTGAACCACTTGACGGCTCCCTCGTGTGAGATTTGAAGCCTGGCTGGATGATGCAAGCCGTACTCAATGCCCTTCTCCCGCAGCGCCATCTTCACCGCTTTGAATGTGTCCTTCCGCTGCATCTCAGCACTGCAGTCGGCATCGAAGTAAATTCTTCTGTTTTCAAAGAAGATCTCCTTCATTTCCCTGGCCCGGCGGAGCACCTTTTCTTTGTTTTTAAAGTTAAGGAATTTAGCTATCAGCGGCCTGGTCTTGTCTGAAGCTTTGCCGAGGCGACAACATCTCTCAATGACGACAGGAGAATCAAAAGCGACAGGGTGGAGGATCTGTGGAATGATCCATTCAAGGAAAGCAGTGGCATCCCAACCCTCCGAATTTTCAGGTATGTTGAAGACTCGTATATTATTTCTCCTGCTTCTATCGTTGAGGTCATCCAGCTTGTCTTTCACATTCCGCAATTCCTTCTCCGTCTTGTCCAGGTGCTTGAGAGCGTCACACACGTTGTCCTCATTAGCCGACACCCGTCCTTCCATTTCCTCAACTTGGTCAGACAAAGTTGAGAGTGAAGATTCAATCTTCGTGAGTGTGGTCTGGATGTTAGCAGTCTTAGTGTCAATCTGCCTGGACAAGTCGTCTTTGCTTTCTCGTATCGCCTTGTCAGCCGCCATTTTCGAGGGAGGTGGTTCGGCTGTACTTAGATTTTCAGACAAAAAAGCCTTTTTCTCTCTGAGATCGTACTGTGCCATGCAACAACCAGCAGCGTTAGTTGGTTTCTAGTTTTTGTGACCAAGGTTTGAAGTAAATAAATGCAATATAAAAAGCAACTGTAAAGCAAACCGGCGGAGCTCACGATCGCATGACCTTCTTCGGTGCGTGCTAAACCGGAAGCCACCTCTTGCATATTCAACAAGGAAAATGATTGGGGGGAATGCACATGAAAACTGGAGCATATTGAGATTTTTACCTCTTTTGATTGGAGACAAGGTGCCCGCTAATGAACCTGCCTGGCAAGTCCTGAATGATTTGAAGGACATTGTAGACCCTGTAGTCGCACATTTTCACACCAAAGAATCTATAGCTTATCTGGACAGTAAAATACACACACACACACACACACACACACACACACACACACACACACACACACAACACAGGTGTAATTACCATTAAATGACTGATTCTACTTCCATTACAACTACTGCTGCTCCACCTGGTGGCCTATTCATGGCACTGTTGATTCTCCCTGTACTGTAGTATCGTGTTTATGGCACCAGGGGGCTCCCCAAAGGCACTTTCAGCACAGCTCCTCCTGGTGGCCTATTCATGACACTGTTGATTCTCCCTGTACTGTAGTATCGTGTTTATGGCACCAGGGGGCTCCCCAAAGGCACTTTCAGCACAGCTCCTCCTGGTGGCCTATTCATGACATTGTTGATTCTCCCTGTACAGTGGGAGCCCTATTGAAATAGTACTGTTAACATTGAAGACTTGTATTCAGTCATTTCTGATAGTCACTGCCACCTAATTATTCTAAAGTTTTTCTAAAGTGATCCAGTCATTTGCTGTAGTCAGATATGACCATCTACAGTGTATTTCACTGTGTAACATACACACACATCTCTACTACTACTACTAGTAGCACTAGGCCTACTACTACTGCTGCTACTACTGTTACTGCTACTACCACTAGTGCTACTTGATAGTGCTGCTAATACTACTACTACTTCTAATACTGCTACTACTACTACTACTACTATTTCTAATACTGCTAGTACTACTACTACTACTTCTAATACTACTATTACTACTACTGCTAGTAGTGGTATTGTCTAGTTATAGCGTTCCTACTACTGTTCAGTTACACATTTTAACTACTTCAAACAGTGAAACGTCTAGTACTGTAGTAGCCTACTACTACTACTGCAGCTACTACAGTGTCAGCAGACTCTCTGCTACACTCTAGCTGGTTTACACTTGCACTGGCTTTCAGTCCTTTACTGTTTCTACTGCTACTACTACAATTATCGCTATGAGCTACTACTGCAAACAGCAGATCAAAATACTCAAAATGTACAGTCATTTAAACACTTTGTCATCAATTCAACTGTCTTCAACCTGTCTTGCTGAAGCAAGCCCACAAATTTTCTTCAGAAAATGTAACCTTTTCTAGTCTATTTCAATTCAAAGGGGCTTTATTGGCATGGGGAACACATTCTCTCTCTCTCTGTGGCTCTCTCTCTCTCTCTCTCTCTCTCTCTCTCTCTCTTCATTTGATACCAAACATATTGTTGTGGAGTGTTGAGAAAACTATCCCAGTGCCTTGGAACGAAACTGGCTCTTATATTTACTGAGTCTAGTCTTTGTGAAATTCGAAAGGGGCCAGTGTTACAATCATAGCGATATAACACTAGAGGGGACAGTCATTTGCATATCTGTATAGGCTACTGTGGATTTTAAGTTGATTCAAGTGTAGAGATGTTTGTTTTTACTGTAGTAGCCTACTTGTTTGCATGATGGCATCTATAGAAATTATTTCTTTATGGATTGTAATCTTAATTGTAGGCTAAGATGTCATGCCAGTAAAGTTAAAAAAAAAAAAAAATGTGAGGGCCTATGTCCATTATTACCTGCTTAAATTGGCTTAAAGCTGTCACACTAACAACTTAATGGCATTAAATTTGCCTTTTATTGTATATTTTATCTGGGTGTATTGTTAGGTGTGTTTCAGTGTTGCTGATATTTAATTGCTGCCAACATCTGTCTATTGCTACAACAACAGATTATTTGGGGGGTTTACATGAAAAATAAGCAGATTTTCATGTATACTCTTAATACAACTACTCAGTACCAAAGAAATCTGAGAATTATAATGTCTTCTTGAGGATTCATAGGATTCATAGTTTCTGTAAAGTAAATGCACCATTAAAATACTTCCACAAGATAATCTTTATGATTGAAAACCTAATTACTTAACATAACTTAGCTATGTTTATCTACAAACTACAAAAAATGCTCATGTTTGGTTCCATTTTAGACAGTCGTAGTTGTCTTGCATACAGTGAGCTAAATAAAAAGTAGTAGTGATGTCTCAATACAAAAAATATTAGCATTATAATGGCAGCATAAGGCACTATCACCACTGTTTCCAATTACAGTCAGCTGAGAAGTTGACCCAGGTAAGATGGCTACCATATGGTCCCATTCCAGAATAGGAATTCTCTATGACAGGTCCCCTCTAGTGTTATATCTATGGCTCTGTGTCTCTGTTGCTCTGAAACTTTCTTGCGATTCCCATTAATAGGTTTTTAGGTTAGCATGCCTATGCAAAATCATGAATGTAAGTACCTCAATGCTGAAATCTAGTAATATCACATAATTTTACATTTTTGGTTTATACAGGGTTGCCGTTTCTTGACTTAATCCAAGAGGTTAGGTGGTGTAGAAATGCAGGAAATTTGTTTTAAATTACTTTTTTTTTTTTCTGGGGAAGTAGCCCTATATTTTTCCATTTTAACTTTTATTTAGGCTACAAGAGCTTACATTGAACAGTTACGTGCTCAACATTTAAGATCGTGCTTTAAATGAAGACTTTTAGAATATTTAATTCTTGTGCACAGAGCCGCCAGAGACAGTTTTCTCTTGGTTTGGTGGCAAGTGGCAGCCACAGCAGTAAGCATAGCCGTCCTGTGGGGGGTGGAGGTGGAGCAGAGCAGCTATGATTGGCTCAAACTCCACCAGGATTTCAAAAGCAAACTAAATGCGCGATTTGAGTGGCTGACTAGGATCTAGCATCGCGAGACTGTGGTTGATTGCTTCTCCCCCGCTTGAATTCAAACAGTGGCCTCACAGCTACACTGATTGCAACAGCGTCCTTCTCAGGTGAGGTTAATTTTATGAATTCGTTGTAGTATTTGGATTCGGAGAATAATACTTTCCTTCATGTGGTAAAAGAAATTAAATTGAATATGTGTGGGGGTTATAAAACGTCTGAGCAAAGGTGCAGTTTCAGTCTGGTTCTCTTCCTAAGAAGGCTACATTAATTCCACAATTTATCTGTTTTCGTATTGAGAGCTGGACACCATTTTCTCCTCCAATGTGAGTAATTAATCTGATTAGGGTAGGTTTGCCAATCCTCGCGGATTGGCCGGGAGACTAAATTGTTTTGAATTTTGCATAATGTTTGTTTAACCAAACAGGCGATGTGTGTGTGCGTCGGGTACGTTGGCCGTCGTGTGCATCCACTGACTTTTTGCTGGGCTGTGCTTTATACATATTTACTGTGTTGTTTTTCTTAGTTGTAGGTTTCATATTTAGCAATTGACAATGTGTGCTGATGGTAAACGGGACATGTACGTTGCGCACTTGGCATTGCGTAATGGTGAGGGGAACACGTAGATTTTGGCATTTAACATTGCGTAAATGCATGTCAGCAATGGAAGGAAGTCATGTGCAAATTTTCATAATAGATCATCCTATTTTCTAGTTTTGCATGGTAACTCTGTGTGTTTGAGAGAGAGAGAGAGAGAACTGATTGATGCTGTGCATCATGGCGTGGCAATAACAATGGCATCATGTTATTCGTTTTTGTGTTTGTCTGTGTGTTAAACCTATAAACCAGGCAATTTGTACCAGATAGAGCTATGTTGACAAAATACCAGCTCTGGAAAAAAAATACCAGCTCTGGAAAATTGTATATCCTACTATATGGTGTAATAATGTGCTCATTTAACTGTTATGGTTGTGCATCGTTACATAGTTTTAACTGCTGTTTTGTGTATAGTATTCAGCAGTTTATCTCTTTGTTCATAGATTGAGATACAGCTTGCGCCTCTTCACTGATCCTTCTCAGGTGAGTCACCTGACAAACGTTGTGCTCATAAAAATGGCATTTTAAAACAAGGGTGTAATGGCTACATACTGATTTGGTACAGGGCCTCAGTTCGGCTACACCTTTAATTGACTAGGGGGCGACATAGCTCAATCAGTTGCAGATGACGTCTATGTTGCTTTTCAGCAGATGCTTTAACGTTACAACTGCCATATTTTAAATGAAAGACATGACAGGAGAGGAAAGAATTATTACACACAAATGACCTGACATTTGAAGTATCTGAACGTTTATTATAGGCAAGTGTAACTTTATGACAATATAATTCACATTAGTTGCACAGTAGTGAAAAAAATCAACAGATTAACATCTTAAAATGTTTTGAAAATACCAGAAACACCAAGAAAAACATTGTTTATTAATATAAACGTTATTGGTGCTATATTAGGTTATTGCCACACACTGCTGCCCCTTCAACAAACTCTGCAACAGCAAGTGCACAGACTAGTATCTAGTGTTTTGATAACCATTTGATAGCCATTTGATTGTTTAAGTGCCCTATGTGCTTGTTGTGACACAACTTAATTTCTTCATTCATCATGAAAAACAGTTGCTAAGTTGTTCAAAAAAGTGCCCCATTGTATCATTTCAATGAAGGCAATCTACAAATAAAAGTAGATATTTTTGTTTAAATTTGGTGTTTATATGGAAAAAATAACCTACAAAGAATGAGTATACGGTGGAGGTGAAGCTCCTGAATTACAGGATCCTCCATAATCTTACAAGTCAGCTCTGTGTGCAAAAAGTTTTTGATAGGTGTTTCACAGTCACCTATCAAAATGCCAACAATGCTGTTAACCCTAGAATACATATGATGTATAAAAAACGACCCATGTTTTTGTGCTGTAGCTATCTTATGTATATGTGAGAGTAAACCATATTCATCGAAACATAATTTTGATGAACCATTACACCCCTATTAAAATGACATTATGCAGTCAGTTACACAATTTGTGTTTAGCTGCTATCATTTTGTGTCTGTGAGGCTGAGTACTTTGTTTCTTTGTTGTTAGACTACTGTTCCAGTGCTACACCACTTCTGCAGTCCTTTTCAGGTAAGCCACCTCCATATTTCTAAACACATTTTTCATGGCATTACACAAAATGTTAAAGTTCAGTTTGGTTGGTATTTGGCCCTGTGTCGGATAATTGGTAGGTCAGCTGTTATATATTCAATTGAAACAACCCTGCAAGGATCCAGCCTTCAAATCCCACTGACTCACACTGACAGTGTATGCAATAACTGTAATGTTAAGACCCTATCAATCTAAAAACTTCTATCTTTATCACTCAAAAAAAATGGTCTTCTGATTGACCATGTTTGCCATGTCAGATGTCTGACTGCAGTGTCTTTGTACAAAATAAATGTAAGCAAATATTATACTACATGTTTGCAACTGCTATTATATTCATTCAAACATTAACTAACACATTTAAGTCTTTTTCTGTGACTTTAAATTTAAAATACAGTTTTGTGAATATTTTCTGTGTGTGTAGCTTTATTCCAACATGCATGTGTTTTGATTAAAAAAAACTTAATACTGAAGTTCTCTCTCATTAATAGTTGTATTTCTCTATTATCTGCAGGGTCACACCTGATAAGGGGTCCAGAAGACAAGTTGCACATTTACAGTGCTGCAGTTTTACATCTTGGTTAGTGTGCCACAGGATACTTAACATGACTTTGCCATGTTGTCATTACAGTTTCATGAACTTGCATGATTGTGTGTTTTTGTGTACTGAAAGTAAAGATGCTCTTATTAATTTCTGTTTCTTTTTTCAGGCTCCCTGTGTTTACCATCTACCAGAGAGACCAATTACTTCAATCTTTTATATATCAATTTTGCAATTCATAGATTAGGTTTATTATAGTATTAGTTTTGAGTAGTTTAGATTATAGATTAGTTTAGTTTATATTGCATTAGATTAGATTACAGGTTATTAGATTAGGATAGATACTAGGATAGATATTAGGATAGATTACATATTAGGTTAGCAGTTTGATCTTCACCTATCCTTTTCAGGTGAGTGACTGAATACCTTCTTTCAAGACCTGTGCTCATAACAATGAAAATAACATTTTAAAATGGAATTGTGGTATGAGTTCCATCAAGTTCCATTTAGCTGCTATCACTATATGTCTGTGAGGCCCAGTAGTTTGTTCCTTTGTTAAACAAATGTTCCAACGCTACAACAGTAAAGCTGGTTTGGATAAAAGCATCCATTAAATGGCAAATGTTTGTGCACTATTTTCAAATCCACACATTATCAGCCCAGTCAAAAGTTTCAAATTAGAAATCTCATTTCACATGTAATTGAACAAAAATACATGTCAAGTGTACACAAAGCTAAATTTACAGCTGTCTGTAATTTTGAGCTTTATGTTTTTACTAATTTGCAGGGTCACACCTATTGAGGGAATCCAGGAGACTACTCATCGTCAGATTTGCATTTTTGTGCCTCAGTAAGTTATATGTTTCTACAAACATTTTGGACGCTGTCATGGCATTATGGCAAATGTTGCATCATTCCAGTGACGCTGATATTGTGAATCTACACATCAGCAGTCAGAGTACTACTCCATAAAGCCAGATTACCAGATCAACTAGATTCATTTCAGCAAGTCAATCTTATTTCCAGGGAATTAAATTTCACAGAGCATATTGAATGAAGATTGACTTGAATTTCCATGTAAATGTAATCTACCAGACTTGCAGCCCATGAAGCACCCAACTATTTTGGCTCCATAACAAATGATGTACTTTATGTTAGCTGCCATATATAGTACAAATATCACATTAACAGTCTGTCTGTATGTTATGCATATCAAGCTATTCAGTATTGTCAACATATGTACAACAGCTACAACTGTAAAACTGGCTACCTATGAATTACACTAATTTAGATATAGCCACTCTTGAGGCTGACTACTTGACTAATCATTTGAACAACCCACCAACCACTCCACCTTGAATAAATGGAGTTTTGCATGTCCCTATGAAGTGTTCTCTTTTTCACAGCTTTATTTCATTATTACATTGCAGGGTCACACCTGATAAAGCAGCTCAGGAGACAGATTTTCTAGTGTTGCAACTTCTTGTCTTGGTGAGTGTGTCACAGAGTCTTTGGCCTCTCACATTACTGTGTCATTCTATCTTCATGCAATATGGTAAATTGTCATTACAGATACAGTGGCTTGCAGTTAAGGTCATTGTTAATCTGCTGAGTAAAAAGTAATGGTCATTCTTTAAATTGCTGTTTCTTTTTGCAGGATCCCTGTGTTTACCGTCTACCAGAGAGAACAATTTCAAGCTTCAGTCTTCAATATTTTCCATACATATATTACATTTAATTAGCAGACTTTTGATAGGCCACAATTTTGCAAGAATTATTTAATAATTACAACATTTTTGTTTGACATTTTTGAAGATGCCAAGGAAAGGCAAGAGATCCCAGGCTGCAAAAACCTGCTGGACAAAGATGGACCTGGCAGATCCACAGACCAGCCCGCCCAGCACCAGCAAAGAGGTACATTGTGAAGAATTGTGTATCCTTCTTCTGCATTTGACAATAATATCCAAGATATATTTGCACCTTTGTCTGCTAATGTCTGCTTAAAGGTCCCATATTCTACACTTTCCAGTGTTTTACTTTGTCTTGAGGTCTATTGCAGTTTTTCTCGATCGCTTACACACTATAACTGGGCCTACTAACTAAACATCTCAAACCATGACGCCATCTATCAAAAGACAAACCCATTTGCCAAAACTATAAACACTATTCCCCTGTTTTCACACATATTCACATTTGTTGAACTTTTTGTGAAAAACCCTACACACAAATCCCTTCATATATCACTGGCTGCACCATGTGCTCATTTAGAAAGCACTGGTATTCAATATCATTAACTCAAGTCATCACAGCTCAAACCCAATTAACACACAATTACCCAGGTGCAAACACTAAGAGTCAAAATTGTTCACACACCAATCAGAACCTCAGGATAAATAGATAGATAGACAGATAGATAGATAGATAGATAGATAGATAGATAAAAGAGCTATGGGTCAGTTCACTTGTTTTGGAACAATGGATCCACAAAGACCTGAAGGTAGAGGAAGAGGACACAGGGGAGGAGGTGGAAGAGGAAGGGCAAGGGCAAGGAGACAAATAGATTCTGATGAGATTCTCAAATTGGGATGCTGAGGCAGAATAAATGTGATTTCTTTCTTTATCTACAAACTGTTTTTTTTTAAATTGGTTTATATTGGTAAATACATGGACATTATTTTACTGTATTCTACGTTCTTTATCAGTTGCATATTTTTACAGTACATTTACTTTTTCACTCAATTTCAGTTTATTTTACTACAGTACATTGAGGAATTAAAAATGTTGAAAATGTATACATGTGTTGTGTCTTTATATTGTGTTCATCATGTAAAGAGGTTGTTCTGGGGGAAAACCATAAGTGCCATTATTCATTGCAGTAACAGGTTTTTACAGTAGTGTTTTGAATTGATCTCACCAGTGTGTAATGGCTACTTTGTAGTGTATGTGTATTTGATGGCTTTTGTGATGTCTGAAGGCAAAGTTTGGGTTAGATGTAAGATTACATGGTTTTGAGTGGAGAGTTTGATTTTGACATGGAGGTTTGAAGTTTGTGAAGATGAGTGTGCAGTTATGCATTTGTGTTTAGAGTTTTGGGAAATGGAGCATAATTTCAAGAAATGTGTCTTAGCAATCAAGAAAAACTGTAAAAGCTGTTTGTCTGGTATCATGTACCAAAAACACACTCAATCCATTTTTACATGTTCATTTTGCCCCACCTCTCTAAGCCAGGTTGTTTCTGCTCCTGTGTCTTTAAGGCTTATTAATATTAATGACCCCTCTGTTGTGATTGGCTAACCGTTTCAAATTTGAAAGGTGACACACCACAACACTGGCAGAGCAGGCAGCAGACAGGCAGGGAAACTCTCCAGTAATAAACAATGACAACCGCTCAAACACTTAAAAAAAAAACAAAAAAAACAAAAAACTGTTAGTCTATTATTTCTTACAAAAATGAAGATGAAAGTTACGGAAGTCCAAACGGCTGGTTTAGAGGCTCGCTTTTCTAATATGGATTGTGTGGATTTAGTTGGCGACCGTGCGTTTTGATACTTTTACAATGTTTAGATAGCACATCCAACTCCTTTATAATCAAAGAGGCAAGGAAAATCCTGTTGGGACATTTAAAGAGCAAACACTTTGAAAAAATGACATGAAAATGTTACTATTTGTCATCAGATACCTGAAGGCCTGACAGATCAAAGGGCAGCAAAGCGCCAGCATAAGATGGACGGGCCAACTGTACAGGCACCAGTCAAACAGGTACATACATTGTCCTACAGTGTACAGACACAGCATATTTGCAGCACACTCAGTTATATCTTTGCTAACTCGTCATTATCACACAATACTTGAAAGTCCAGTGGCAGCAGTTACACTGTAGATATGACTTGACACCCAGGGTTATATCTTATTTGGCCGCTCATCATAACATAATGTGTGAAGTTACTTTTCTTTTAAATGTCTGTTTGCAAAATATCCTTCAATCTTACACCCTTTCGTTACTGCTGTCAATATTTTCAAACCTTTGATTGAAACATGGATTCTGCTACAATTTTACTACAATTCCCTAATCAATCACTGTTGCTCAATTGTACAGTGGTGTTGCATCTAATGTGGATTTAACTTACAGTAAGTCAACCACATGGTTTATAGACTGAAACAATGGAAACTTCAAAGAAGAATAACAAATTATAACTCCCTAATACCATTTCACTCAGACTCTAGTGATCATGTGTGATGAGATGTTTACACTCTCTCAGCCTTGGTTGCTGCATGTATCTGAACATGTTAAGATCTCATGTCACTGATTGTAATACAATTCTATTTGAAGCTACTGTTTTTCACACAGAATGCCCCCCACATGCACTTTGGCATTATGTACCTTCCTTATTTAGAATGTAACACCACTGTATTTGGTATAAAAGTATAAAGTTGTTGTCTGCACCAGTCACATGTTAGTTGCTTCTAGGGCTGTCCCCGAAAAATCAACAATTCAATGGATCAACCAACAGACCCCCATATCAACTGCACTGATCATAGTGAAACAGATACAACAATGTAATTGTTGTATGCTGACAGCAGTAAAGCTAATTATAATACTACTAATTTAATTGGGTATTTGAACAAACACTATTTGATGGAGTACAGCAAGATCCCACACAATATGCTAGCTCACAACAAGAATATACTGAGGCAGCAAACATTAGAGGATGCAGTTAAAAAAGAAAAAACAAGAAAGAAAACAAGAGAGGATTATCATTGAATTTACAACAATGGATGGCCATCCGCTGTGGCCTTTGGCTGTTTAACGTAGCATTTCAAAAAAACTCAGACACTGCCCTTGTACTACTGTACAATCTGGTATTTGAAAACCTTTTTAGAAAGATGGGACCACAATTACTCTCATTACAGACATTTGGGTGTTAAGATGTCATTGTTAAGTTTGACCATGCACTGAATTGATTGCAGCTTTAATTTACAAAGTGCAGCATTGAAAAATAAACACTGACATTTCAAAATGAAAATGCCTAGTTGAAAAAAAAAAACACTTATTATACCACTGGTAGACTGGTTTGTTTGATCAATCTTAGTCAATTAGGAAAAATCTTAGTCGGGGACATCCCTAGTTGCCCATCAAAAAAGAAAGATATTCTATAATTGTGCTCAATACTATAAACATAACGCATTTGCACAAATAATAATGGTGTCATACCATTATTTAATATTTCATTCAGCTACCTGATCAGACAGCTGAAGAGTCACAGATTCAACAGGCAAGCAAAGGTAAACCTGTAGTTCAGATTTCTGGCACAGGACATGCAAAAGCTGTCATCACACCCAGGATTACATCTGTGCAGGCATCTCATTGTCAAAATTATGTCAGATATGATCCCTTCTCAAGAAATCATCAGTGCACATGTGTAGCTCTGACATTTCTGGCCTACCACAATGAAGGAGCACAATTGAGGAAGCCTGACCTTGACAAAGTACCACAAGTGCAAATAAGTGTAGGAGCCCAAAACCCACAAAACAAAGGACAATCCAGAAAGATGAGCAAATTAAATAAACAACGGCGAAGAAAAGAAGCAATGCGCATGGAAAGGAACATGAAAAAGCAATGTGCAGAACATAACAAAAACAAATATGTCAGTTGTTCACAGTTTCGGTCAAAAAAAATCAGTATATACACCAAAACTCGTTATCACATGGATCCTGATTTCCAAAAACAAAAGAAGGCATATATGAACAGGAGATATAACAGAGATCCTGATTTCAAAAAAGACGGAAGGCATACATGATCAGGAGATACAACAGAGATCCTGATTTCCAAAAGAGACAGAAGGGATACATGATCAGGAGATACAAAAGAGATCCTGATTTTCAAAAGAGACAGAAGGGATACATGATCAGGAGATACAACAGAGATCTTGATTTCAGGCAAAAGCAGAAAACATACATTACATCAAGGTATGCATGTGACCAGGAGTACAGACTGAAACAAAAACAAACGATTCAGACCAGGTATCAAAATGACCCAACTTTCAGACTGCATCACATACAACGCTGTACCCTAGACAAGAGAAATAAATGTGTCAAAAACGCTGCATTTCACATCCTGCACAAGATGCAGTGTGCATTGAAAATAAAAATAAAATACAAACAATTCTACCTTAACCACCAGAAAATACTGCAACGTAATGATCAAAAGCAGCCCACAGAGAACCGTTTGATGCAAACTGCCTTATCTGTGTTCCATTGACAAACTCAACATGGCCCCACCCATATATGCACTGTCTGTCACAGAACCCTGTTCCCTAATCAACTTCTACTTTGTAACCGAACAAAGTACATTAAAAATCTTGATGTGGTAGCTGTTTGCTTGACAGGAAAATATGTTCATATTTGTGACAATGAATGCTCAGGTCCAGAAACATGTACAGTTCCCCCAGAGAGAAGAGAAGAATGGATTTGCCATACTTGTGATCATCATCTGAAGACAGGACATATGCCGTCCATAGCAGCAGAAAATAAATTGGAGCTATCACCCATCCCCCCAGAATTGTGTGACTTGAATGTGCTTGAAAGACAGCTTCTAGCAAAAATCCTGCCATTTGCAAAAATTGTTGCACTGCCCAAAGGGCAACAAAGAGCTATACATGGTGCTGTTGTGTGTGTGCCATCTGAGGTGGAGGCAACAGTGAATTGTCTGCCAAGACCTAGCAGTGAATCCCAACTCTTGAAGGTGAAGCTAAAACGACACCTAAATTACAAAGGACATCAATACTTCCAGACAGTGAATATGGCAAATGTGCTAGCAGGCCTATCAAAACTGAAAGAGATGCATCCAGAATATAAAGATGTAACAATAAATGACAATGCCACGTTTGACGATGAAAATAATCCTGATGAACAGCCAGAGGAAACAGAGGAGCCAGAAGCAGTCAATGCAGAGGAAGACAGGGATGAGCTCAGACCTGGTCTTACCCTAGACACATGCATGCAGCCCGCTGACATAGGACAGGAAACTTTATCATACGGTGAGGGAATCTTCAGTATTGCACCCGCCCAAGGAAACAGACCTGTTGGCTTTTTCTCAATCCCCAAACTAGAAGCGATGTCGTTCCCTGTTCAGTTCCCCAATGGACAGAATACACTTGATGAAGAAAGAAAAATAAAACTATCCCCAAGCATGTACTTCAATGCAAGGCTGTTCTCTGTGGATTCTCGTTTTGCAAGGGACCAGAGTTACCTCTTCTTTGCCCAGTTTGTAACAGAAATACACATGGCTAGAAATAGCATGTCTATCCAGTTGCGGAAAGGGAAACCCATCACCAGAGACGGACGTCCCATTTCCAACAGCATGCTTCAGGATAAGCATCAGGTTGAGAGACTGATACACAACAGAGATGCGACACGGTTTATGCAACCACTGAGAGGGACTCCAGCTTACTGGCAAAAAACACTCAACGATCTGTTTGCCATGATCAGACAGCTGGGGAAGCCTACCTTCTTCTGTACGTTTAGTACAGCTGAAATGAGATGGCCTGAGATCATAACAGCAATAAAGGCTCAACAAGGTGAACAGGTGGACTTTTCAGAGCTTGACTGGGCTACAAAATGTGAAATCCTGCGAAGCAACCATGTCACTGTCATGCGCATGTTTGAAAAACGTGTTGATGCACTACTGAGAGATCTGCTCATGTCACCAGCCCAGCCTATTGGTAAAGTAGATGATTACTTCTACCGAGTGGAGTATCAGGCCAGAGGAAGCCCGCATATTTACTGGCTTGGATAAAAGATGCCCCTGTGTTTGACGCCACAGAGTCACAATCAAATGACAATGATCTTCCAAAGTCAACAGCGGAAGCCAAGATGAAGCTCAAACCAGTGTGGGATTTGCTCAATGACCCAAGTGCCTCTTTGGATAACGTGTCAGACGTACTGTTGAAATGCAATTTGAGTTACGAAGACTACATGAGATGTGCTGCACAAGTATGTAATTCAAGTGTCATTATCATGAAGCGCGATCCAAAGGACTGTTGGGTGAATGGATACAATCCAGATTTGCTAAGAGCATGGAATGCAAACATGGACATTCAATACATTCTGGACCACCAGAGTTGTGTCATGTACATGTTGTCTTACATATCCAAGCCGGAGCATGAGATGAGTGAGTACCTCAAAACAATACTGAAGGATATGCGTGCAACAGATGTAAATGAAAGAGAGGAAATGAAGCAAATAATGCAGGCTTACTCTAAGCACAGACAGGTCAGTGCTCAAGAGTCTGTGGCGAGAACATGCAGCTTACCAATGAAGATGTGTTCATGCACTGTTGTATTCATACAAACAGATGACAATGCACTAAAATGAGTCTCCCCCTAAGTGCCTTACAGAACAAAATGCCAGATTCTGAAGATGTGTGGATGTCAGGATTACCAGACAAATACAGAGCAAGACCTGAAACGCCAGAGTTTGAAAACATGTGTCTGGCAGAATTTGCGTCAAAATACAGGATTGTCTATGGCCAGCAAAGACAAGGGAAGAATGTCGTGCGGCTACTAAATGACATGGGACACGTTCAGAAAAGAACTCGAGGAAAGCTGGCGATCATCAGATATACCCGCTTCTCACAGCAAAAGCATCCCGAAAAGTTTTACGGAAGATTGCTGAAACTGTGTCTCCCAAACCGCTCAGACTCGCAGCTAAAAAACCAGAGATACCCAACATATAAGGAATTTTACCTAAATGCCTTTGTTGAACTGCCAGGAACAAATTGCATCCAGTCAGTACATATGATAGTCAAAAGAAACAGGAAAGACTACGAACAACACAGCTCAGAAGTTGACAGAGCAATTGATGAATTTCAACAGAATGGGCCATTTGAGAACGCATGGACAGCTTTTGCACCTGAAGTTGAACTAGTTCGTTTGGATTGCATCAAAGAGCAAGAACAGATACATCCCCAACAAGACGATGAACAAGATGACGTTCCGGACTACAGCGCTCTTCCCCGAGAGAAAGGTGGAGTCATACCAGCAATAGAGGTACCCCAGATGACCCTTGCTGCTATACAGAAGTTGTATCAAAGCCTAAACCAAGTACAAGCGTCCGTATTCTACACTGTCCGTGACTGGTGCTATGCTTGTAGCACCAGTCACGGACAGTGTAGAATACGGACGCGCTTGCGTGTGGGGCCAGAATCCCGAACAGTTCTTTTATTTTGTTTCTGGAGGCGCTGGCTGTGACAAATCCCATCTCATCAAATGCATACATATGGAGGCAACCAAGATACTGCAACAACTCCCAAGATTACACCAGGAAGCAGACATGTCTACGCCCACAGTGCTACTGACTGCCTTTACTGGCACTGCAGCCTTCAACATCTCAGGAAAAACTTTGCATTCCGTTTTAAAACTGCCAAGAACTTTGAAGCCACCTTACCAAGGACTTGGAAATGCACTGGACGAAGTGAGAGCGACATTATCAAATGCGGAGATCCTGATCATCGACGAAGTGTCCATGGTTTCGAAGAACCTGTTTGCTTATGTCAACTGGAGATTTCAGCAGATCAAAGGCAGCAAGAAACCTTTCGGAGGGATGTCGGTTCTAGCTGTAGGAGACTTTTACCAGCTGCCGCCCCTCGGTAAAGCCAAGCCACTTTGCGTGTATGAGGAGGACGTACTTGAGCTGTGGCAAGACCACTTCCAGATGATCACCCTTACAGAGATCATGCGCCAGAAAGATGATCTTGCTTTTGCAGAGCTCTGCGCTTTGCTTGCGCAGGCTGTGACTGACCCCAAAGACTGCCCACCTGACGTACTGCACGTATTTGCAACAAACAAGGAAGTAGACCAACACAATGCAAATACAGTATTTGCCCTCCATACCAACATCATGAACATTGATGCAGACGACTACAAAAAAGACCCAACAACAGGACAGATGAGGAGACAGACTACACCCATCAAGGGTCAAAAAGGAGATTTACCCGACACCATACAAGCCGCAGAGGGAGTTCGTGTGATGCTGATTCGCAATATAGATGTAGAAGATGGCCTAGTGAACGGTGCGTTTGGAAAGATAGCCAAGATTGTGACTGAGACACAAAGTGGAACAAACGCAGTAAAGATGCTTGGACTGCAGCTGGACAATTCAAGTGCAGGTCAGAAACACCGCAACAAGACACAAGATGGACCACACAACTTGGTGTACATTGAGAGAACAGAGGAAAGCATGAGCAAAAAAGGAGTGGTTCGCAGGCAGTTCCCCATGAAGTTAGCCTTCGCGTGTACAGCCCACAAAGTTCAAGGTATGACATTGCAGTCTGCTGTGGTCTCCTTGAAACGTGTATTTGAACCAGGAATGGCCTATGTTGCACTAAGTAGAACAACGTCACTTCATGGACTGTATATGACAGACATTGATGAAAAGAAAATATATGCTGATCCTGACATCACAACTTCACTGGAAAACATGAAAAGAGCATCATTCAGCAGTATAATGCCACTTTTGGAACATGTACAGGTCACAAACCAAGTCCAAACCTTCAAAATCATTCACCACAACACCCAAGGACTACCATCTCACATTGAGGACATCAAACGGCATCACGAGTTGACACTTGCAGATGTGTTATGTGTAACGGAAACCAAGCTGTCTGGCTCCTTTGTTTCTACAAATCTCCAGTTGGAAGGTTACAACATGTTTACACGGAACAGACACCTCTCTTACACAAACTATCCTGACATTTCAAGCAAAGATGGAGGTGGAGTCGCTATCTACTGTAAAAGCCATATTCAAGCCCAGGCCAAGCAGTACATACAAAATGTGACGGACCTAGAGTTTGTAGTCGTCAAGATTGAGGCCCCAATCACAGTACTGATTGCTGCTGTCTACAGACCTCCATGTTACAGTGTTGGAAATTTCCTACAAAACCTGCAAAGTCTTTTGGATTCTTTGGAAATTATGGATCACCATCCAATCATCGTCTGTGGTGACTTTAATGAGGACCTCTCATCCAGTGGAAATAAACCCATATTCCAGCTGTTTCACTCAAGAGGATATGCACAACTCATCAGAGCTGCAACGACTGAAAAACACACACTCCTGGATCACATGTACATCTCTCAACCACAACTCTGCCTCCAGTCAGGTGTACTGGAAACGTATAACAGCTATCACAATCCCGTTTACTGTGTATTAACCATGTGATGGCCCAGGATGAGGAACAATGCGCCGTTCTCAGCTCTTGGTACAATGATTTGCTTCTAGGTGTTCGGTTTCTGACCTGCTGAGCGGGCTGTCACAAGCCAGCAGTGTCAGCCGTCCCTTTAGCTTATTGTTGTTTAAATCAGGAGTGAGATTGCAAATTATTCACTCATGTTGGAAATGTTCAGGGTACAGAGGGCTCATACCACTACAATGAACTGCTTAGGCTCCAGTGGACTTACACTGTCATTAACTCTTGAAATGTCTGTATCACACCAATGTTTCCACATTGTTATTGTTCATTAATGTTTTTTTTGGGGGTTCTGTGAAACCTTTGTGCTATCTTATGATCAATAAAGGAGTAGGCTAATGTATCATGATAGTACACACATGTCACTCAGTGGGGAGTGATGCACTGTTCTCAGCTCTTGGTACAATGATTTGCTTCTAGGTGTTCGGTTTCTGACCTGCTGAGCGGGCTGTCACAAGCCAGCAGTGTCAGCCGTCCCTTTAGCTTATTGTTGTTTAAATCAGGAGTGAGATTGCAAATTATTTACTCATGTTGGGGATGTTTACAGATGAGTACAGCAGGCTCATACTGGCACAGTGTTCTATATTGGCTGGACAGACTTCCTTTGTCATTCATTATAGTACTGCTCTTTTCAAGATTAACATGTTATGCTTATCAAGCAGTATCATGGCAGTGTGTGGGGGGCACACTGCCTTGATGAGATCAAGCAACATAAAGTAAACAAAAAGTAAGCAGCAGCTCCAGTGATGAAACGGGACACCAAAACAAAAGAAGACATTGAGGTAAAAATCATGAATAGGACTGCTAAGTGCATAAATGTTCACATGTAATTGCATGATTAAATCATCAATAGTATGGATTATAGTATACATGAAGATTCATGTGTGGAACAGAGTTTTTGCAATATATTTTGTATGTTGAATAATTTATGTATATTATAATGTATACAGTTTCCTGTTTTTGTTGCCATTACTAACAGATGTGTCCTTTTAGTATAGCCACAGAAAATGTGGTCACCACACCATGCTTACCAAGAAGCATCATGGCAGCGTGCAGATGGGGAAAAAAACAAATCTCAAGCTAAGTGTTCATTTTTTCTCTTCATCTTATTATTGCATCTTATAAATGTTATAAAATAACATTTCACTACTCTGAGAATTTGTCAGAAAATTTGGCATCACCACTTACCCAAAAAAAACCATTTCATGAATGTAAACATAACTGAAGAATTAGCACTAATACAGCTGTTTATGTCCTGATTGTTTTTCAGACACGGCACAGCTGTTAAACAAAGATGAAGACCACAGTGAACACCACAATGTCGATGACAGCAGGTCCAGTGAGGAAGCAGCACACCAAAACAAGTAGATATTGAGGTAAAGGTTATGAATAATGACTGGTAAAGACTACTTTTGCATCCAGTGTGTCTTAGCCAGTGTCATATTTGGTCATGTGCTGTGTGTAAGGGCATATTTGCAGTATATGTCAAATATTATGCATTCTAGTACACATGCTAATGAATGTGGGTGAATAAAGGAAAATGTGCAGTGCATTTTACATGTTTGAAAGTTGAGTGTACAACGTACTTACTACAATTCCCTGTTTTTGTTCTCATTACTGATATGCATGTCCTTCTGTATAGCTGCAGAAAGACTTTGGCCACCACACCATGCTTACCAAGAAGCATCATGGCATTGTACAGATGGAAAAACATCATCTAATGATAAGTGTTGCATTTTTTCACTTCATTATATTTTGGTGTAAGCTAATGTTTTCACTATTTTGACAATTACCCATATAATACATTGTCACCACATACCGAGGGAAACATTTCACTAATGTTGATATAAAAGAAGGACTAGGACTAATTCAACTGCTGATGTTCTCTAACTATTTTCAGACGCAGGACAGCTGATACAGATGGGGAAGCAGTGAGGAAGCAGAGGAAGCAGTGCACCAAAACATGAAGGATATGAATTTCACTGGTAAATTCTAGTGTTGCAGTATATTTTGTCATATGGGGTTTCTGTATCTAGTTAAGTGCAAACAAGTTTACATTGATGTGCATGCTTACATCTTCTTTATTATGAACTATACTCTGCATGATGGGGACTATGTCGGTAAATAAGTGAGTCTGCAGTGTATTTTGTGTTAAAATATGTTATCACCACATGCTCATAGAAACATTTCACTAATAAAGATGCAAAAGGATTAGGGCTATTGTAGCTGCTGATGTACTCTGATTTTTTACAGCTGTTAAAGCAAGGTGAACACCACATTGAACACCGCGACGAAAATGGCAGCAGCTCCAGTGAGGAAACAACACACCAAAGTAAGCAGACATTGAGATAAAGGTTAGGAAAATAGGACAGCTAAACTCATTACTAATGTACATTTCCTTCTGTATAGCCATGGATTTGTGCAGATGCGAAAACAACATTTAATGCTAAATGTTGCAGTTTTTCTCTTTAGTATGTTGTAAAATAATGTTTTCACTATTTTGACAATTTCCCATAAAATATGTTATCATAGGGATATAGGAAGATAGGAAAACATTTTAGTAATGTTGATATAAAAGGGCTAGGACTAATGGAGCTACTGATGTTCTCTGATTATTTTCAGACACAGGACAGCTGATGCAGATAAAGGAAACTGCCTACAGCAGTGAAGCAGCAGCTCCAGTGAGGAAGCAGAGGAAGCAGTGCACCAAAACATGAACACATTGAGGTAAAGGTTAAGAATTTCACTGGTAAACCCTAGTGTTGCAGTATATTTTGTCATATGGGGTTTCTGTATCTATTGAAGTGCACACAGGTTTACATTGATGTGAATCCTTATATCTTCTTTATTATGGATTGTACTGTGCAAGATGTGTGGGCAAGTGAAAGTGAGGTGTCTGCAGTGTATTTCATGTGTTTCAGAATTTGTTTACAAGGTAGTGTATACGGTTTTCTGTATTTATTAGTGTGCCTGCTTTGCAATGCAAAGGAGCACACTCTTATTATTGCTCATACTTATTAGTGTGCCTGCTTTGCAAGGCAAAGGAGCACACTCTTATTATTGCTCATACTTAATATTATTATTATTCTTCCTTGCAAAACTTTGGTATGTAACTAGTCTCGCAGCGTAGCCGCGACACCCCTCAAAATACATCAAAACGTGCGCCTTGAACGGGAATCAAGTGCTATGACTTTTCTTAGAGATTGTACGTAAAGTTTTCGCACGAAGTGCGAAAACGTGCGATTTTCGGCCCATTGAAATGAATGGAGAATCGGGAAAAAAATCGCACAAATTCATCAAATCGGCCCCTCTTTGGAGCCACGCCACTCGGTCATACTTTGTCGCAGAAACATGATTAAAAGTTTACACGGGTCACAAGACTTTGAACTCTGTTGGTCTAAAGACACTTTTCAATAGCTACTACGGTTTCTACGCAATCACAGATTACGTTTTATACGACTTTTGGACAGTTTCAGATTTTATAATGGGTGTGTATTGCGCGGAATGTTCAGACCTAGAGCACGTGATGTCGTCACACACTCTAGCTCCACGCCTTCAAGTTTGATCAGAAATCTTCCAAACATTATCATCTTAGTCCCACAGCTTCCACTCTACAAGCAAGATTTATACACCAAATTGTAGGCATTTTTGTCCTCTCTCACCCAATGTTACTTCCATTGATATAGGACCCACGGTTTTTGAATAAATCGCCCGAAAGGGCAGGGAGTGCCGTCCGACACTCCCATCCGCTTCAATGTAATTTGACCGCTCAAACCCAGAGTGAGAAGAAGAAAAGGAGGTGATTTATATTTTATCACAGCTCCTTTAGTTTAAATCATACAGACACATGTCATACATCAGTGTCGCCGGTGAAGTCTCGGGACGCTCAAAGTGAAAAAACATTTTCGATGCGAGCTTTACTTTTCGAGATACAGGGATTTGTTCGGGGACAGTCTTGGCTTATTGTGAGTGCTAATGAAACATTAGTTCAAAGTTTCCCGCCACAGGGGGGCCTGTATCCATAGCAACTAGTGACTCGGTCTCTGGGCAGAAATTGTCACACCTGCCCGTGATTGGCTAGGTGGACAGTTAATACTGTTTAATACTGTCATACTGTTTGTGTTTGTGTGTGTGCGAGGGATGGAGATGCGCACCAAGCGGCAGGCACACTCAAAATTTCCTGAAATTTTCTAGTTTTTTTTATTAGTGTGCCTGCTTTGCAATGCAAAGGAGCACACTCTTAATATTGCTCATACTTATTATTATTCTTCCTTGCAAAACTTCGGCGCGTAACTAGTCTCAGGGCGTAGCTGCGACACCCCTCAAAATACATCAAAACGTGCGCCTTGAACGGGAATCAAGTGCTATGACTTTTCTTAGAGATTGTACGTAAAGTTTTCGCACGAAGTGCGAAAACGTGCGATTTTCGGCCCATTGAAATGAATGGAGAATCGGAAAAAAAATCACACAAATTCATCAAATCGGCCCCTCTTTGGAGCCACGCCACTCGGTCATACTTTGTCGCAGAAACATGATTAAAAGTTTACACGGGTCACAAGACTTTGAACTCTGTTGGTCTAAAGACACTTTTCAATAGCTACTACGGTTTTTACGCAATCACAGATTACGTTTTATACGACTTTTGGACAGTTTCAGATTTTATAATGGGTGTGTATTGCGCGGAATGTTCAGACCTAGAGCACGTGATGTCGTCACACACTCTAGCTCCACGCCTTCAAGTTTGATCAGAAATCTTCCAAACATTATCATCTTAGTCCCACAGCTTCCACTCTACAAGCAAGCTTTATACACCAAATTGTAGGCATTTTTGTCCTCTCTCACCCAATGTTACTTCCATTGAAATAGGACCCACGGTTTTTGAATAAATCGCCCAAAAGGGCAGGGAGTGCTGTCCGACACTCCCATCCGCTTCCATGTAATTTGACCGCTCAAACCCAGAGTGAGAAGAAGAAAAGAAGGTGATTTATATTTTATCACAGCTCCTTTTTTTAAAAATCATACAGACACATGTCATACATCAGTGTCGCCAGTGAAGTCTTGGGACGCTCAAAGTGAAAAAACATTTTTGATGCGAGCTTTACTTTTCGAGATACAGGGATTTGTTCGGGGACAGTCTTGGCTTACTGTGAGTGCTAATGAAACATTAGTTCAAAGTTTCCCGCCACAGGGGGGCCTGTATCCATAGCAACTAGTGACTCAGTCTCTGGGCAGAAATTCTCACACCTGCCCGTGATTGGCTAGGTGGACAGTTAATACTGTTTAATTCTGTCATACTGTTTGTGTTTGTGTGTGTGGGAGGGATGGAGATGCACACCAAGCAGCAGGCACACTCAAAATTTCCTGAAATTTTCTAGTTTTTGTTACTCTTCAGGCTTATTTGCGGATGAAACCTGTGGTCACCCTGTTTATGGTTTGTCCTTTTGTTTTCCCTCAGATAAAAAGGGATTTTTTCTGACATAATTGTCTTCATTCAGATTTTGTTCAAAATATGGTGATCATATCAAACCATGACCCCAGTATTGTGTATCAAACCAAACCGTTAGCTGAATGTATAATTACATGCCTAATAAACAGTATTAAATTCCATTCCTTTTGACTGAACACTCCAGGTTCTGGTATCCACCTCAACCTGACAACAATGGACAAGGGGAAGACTGTGTTGAGTTCTACAATGGGGTTCTGGCCAGCAGAGGATGGAATGACAATTCATGTAATAAAGTTAACTACTGGATCTGTGAAAGAGCTATCTGCTGAAATCACCAATTTTACTATGTATTGGTGTAGATGGTGTATTGGTAGAGCTACATGCTATTGTATTAGTGTAGTGAGTTTGAGTAGATCCTTTGGCCTCTGGATAGACCTGCTTTTAAATTACAGCCTTGTTACTGTACCTTTCAGTTTATATTCACATTTTTTTGTTAACATAGCCTCCTCAGGTTGGCTAACAGCCAACTGTCAATTTTGAGTATTTATCCATTTTAATCTCCTCTTAAAATTACTTTACTATCCTTTTTAATATTCCTGTAAAGGACTTTGTAAACTGTGCTTCAAGATAACTGCTATATAATCAAAGTATATGATTATTTTCCCAAATAAATGTCAGTGATGCAGCCAGCAGTGAAGGAGCGTTGACATGCATCAATTTATACAATATATCCTGAGATACAAATTCTGACTAGTGTGATTCTCTAAGATGATGATGAAAGAGTCCCTGAGGACCCCAAATGGTGGAGTTGTTTCAGTACAACTTAGAAAACAGTCAAAGGCGTTCATTTAATCAAGCAGTTGGACCTGTGAAGGGCACCATGCAAGGAAGATAAGGAATATTTCCCAAACTACAGCAGCCTCAATATAAGATAAATGTATTGTGTATATTTCTTTATCCTTCCAAACACTGACTCTTGTGTGTCAGATACTACCAGCTGCTCCTTGGACAAATTCTCCATAAAAATCGACTACGGCTGCTGTGCATGGATGATTTGTTCTAATATCTCCAAAAAGACAGCTTCAGAAATTAGGGGAGGAAAGCTTTGTTCAGATTAATGCCCAGGCATTTTTGAAATTGTTACATTACATGTTTTCTTCATTTTATTTCCAATGTGGAATCTCTGTATTTATACAAAAATATGTGTGTGTTTGCTTATGATGAGCTGTTTTTTTCTCCTTTTTTGAGCAGTGACCCTGACTGGTTTTCAGACAGTGCTTTACAGAGTGATAATACCTTTGAAAACTTTGAAGAGAAAACACAGTGTTCCAACTAGATGTATCTGCTAAAACAGCTTAATAGAAGCAGAAAAACAAGGATTATAACTGAGTTTTTACTATTATATGCTAACTTTGAGGCAATGTTGTGAGAAAATTTTGACAAAAAATATTGCTAGTAATATTTTCATGGTAAACCAGTTCATCATGGTGCTCCATATGACCGGTATTGCCTACATGCCTACTCCAACATTCCCTGTTTATTATACTGTAATAAACCTTAGTTTAGGTATGAATATTAACTGGACAGGCTGAAAAGCTTCTGCCACCACCTTTTTTCCCAGTCTGGTCCGGTGTCAGAGATCTGAGAACAACACACACTTAACGACGTAAGAAGAATATAGGCTCTTTATTTTACAAAGATCAGTTCAGGCAACAGCATGTTCTTCGTGGACCGAGTAGAGCGGGGTTTCTCAACCACTGGGCCGCGGCCCATGTGTGGGCCGTGAGCGCCCTCTATTGGGCCGCGAAATGTTTTCAAGTTGAAGCTCACTTTTTGCGTGTGTTTCAGCAGATGGACTGACTGTCACCAGGCTGCACTGGACTCCTCCCTGACCACGTAGATACGCTCTTATTCTTAAATAAACCAGTAGATTGTCGTGCCATTGTTTCCAATACATAAACTGTGGCAGCGCCACAATATCGGCACGGCCGGCACAACATAAACAGTTAATCAATGTATAGAAATTGATCTGAATCGCTCTGTAATGCGTCTAATGTGCGCATCACGTCATGTCTGTTATTTGGCATGCAGTAGATCTGTACTCAACCTGACAGTCCGTCTCCCGTTCTGAAAACGTTCATAAAAAAAATATAAAATTCCACAATTTCTCCCAACTCGCATGTGTTGTAACGGTAAAGAGTAACTTGATACTTTTCAATCAGACAATTCTAACGCTGCTCAACACTCAGAAAGTTAACGAGTGCAGTGCAGAGACTTCATTGCATATTCCACCAGTTGGGTTGGACACAATGTAAAGACAATTTAAAGTAATTAACACTAAAGAAAGTACATTTTCAGCCTGTGGGAAACACTGACGTCCGTTGTCGGGGGTCCCGACTCTTTTGAATTATGCTTGGTTGAGTAACTTGTTGAGTAGGCCTAAAGACAGCCTTCCTTGTTTGCTGTGGCAATTATTGAATCATTAGTTCAATAAAAGGCCAGACTCCACTTGTGTATAATAAATCCCTTTTAACTGAGAATGCCCTGCTTTTATGGTTTTATGTTGGCTTCTGGCACACCCATACAATTTTAAAGAACCTGTTTGTTTTTATTGTATTTATTTAATTCGAGGGTTCCCGCCTGTATAACAGGGGGTGGTGTTGTTGTAGTTCATTAATACACTTAGAATAGATTATTAGATTAGATTATTAGAATAGAATAGATTAGCCAAGGTGGATTGGCTGTACCAAATTTTAAGTTGTATTTCTTTCACAGTGAGGCCCCTAGCTACCTGGTTTGATCCCCATTCTAATGTTTCTTGGCGTGCACTAGAGGAAAACAGAGTTTCTCCCTGGAGATTACAAGACATAATTTACGCAAATATCTCAATCAAACAGTGTCAGCTTCGGTTCGGCCCTCTTATCACGCAGATGATACATACGTGGCGTTTAGCACAGAGATTATGTTCAATTCAGTGTTTATGGCATCTCAATTCTCCAATCTTTAATAACAAGCAACTGCTTATTGGGCATAGGCCAGTTAATTTTTCGCAATGGGAAAGGAGAGGCATCCATGTACTGGGTGACATTTACAACAATGATGGGACTTCCGGTATGGCAACCGAGTGAAGCAGACGCACAGAGAGCAGCTCCTGAGCGATTTCTTAAATTCCTACTATTCACACCGTCAGTAAGCCTCGAGTGCACTCAGCGTTGTAGGAACGGACTTCAGTCTAACTTTGAATAATGTCTGGCAAAAATAAAACAGGCGCCAGGAGAGGAAAAACTTTGACCACAGACCCTGCCATGCTTCCAGTGGCTAAGCTAACAATGGCCACCGCAGCTGCACCTGGAGAAGCCGACTCTACTCTGGCCATCGCCGACCTGATAGCTGAACTGGAGAAGAATAGAGCAGCGATTTCAGCCGAAATACAAGCTTCACTCTCTCCTATTCAAGCAACCTTAAATGCGGTTCGAATCAAGGTGGAGGACTTTGGCCCTCGTATGACTGCAATGGAAACCGCTCTCTCCAACCATAGCGACAGGCTAACTAGCCTTGAAGTTCAGGTGAAACAACTCCAAACTAGGGATGTTCCTAACGACTAATTTCCCCGTCGATTAAACGAAAATTTAAATTTAGACTAGTCGACTAGTCTAAAAGTAAGAAAACACTCAGAAAACAGTCAAAATCTAGCACAATTTAATCTATAAGGTTAGAACGCTGTCGGAAAAAATATTTTGTGTATTTAAGAGCCATTTGAAACTGTTAATCACATTCTGTGGCACTTTGCGCCGTTTATTATGAAGTTGCACATACAAAACATGACAACTCAGTAAATAAAAGTTATCAAATAACATTTAAAACTAGAAAATTTCAGGAAATTTTGAGTGTGCCTGCCGCTTGGTGCGCATCTCCATCCCTCGCACACACACAAACACAAACAGTATGACAGTATTAAACAGTATTAACTGTCCACCTAGCCAATCACGGGCAGGTGTGACAATTTCTGCCCAGAGACCGAGTCACTAGTTGCTATGGATACAGGCCCCCCTGTGGCGGGAAACTTTGAACTAATGTTTCATTAGCACTCACAATAAGCCAAGACTGTCCCCGAACAAATCCCTGTATCTCGAAAAGTAAAGCTCGCATCGAAAATGTTTTTTCACTTTGAGCGTCCCGAGACTTCACCGGCGACACTGATGTATGACATGTGTCTGTATGATTTAAACTAAAGGAGCTGTGATAAAATATAAATCACCTCCTTTTCTTCTTCTCACTCTGGGTTTGAGCGGTCAAATTACATTGAAGCGGATGGGAGTGTCGGACGGCACTCCCTGCCCTTTCGGGCGATTTATTCAAAAACCGTGGGTCCTATATCAATGGAAGTAACATTGGGTGAGAGAGGACAAAAATGCCTACAATTTGGTGTATAAATCTTGCTTGTAGAGTGGAAGCTGTGGGACTAAGATGATAATGTTTGGAAGATTTCTGATCAAACTTGAAGGCGTGGAGCTAGAGTGTGTGACGACATCACGTGCTCTAGGTCTGAACATTCCGCGCAATACACACCCATTATAAAATCTGAAACTGTCCAAAAGTCGTATAAAACGTAATCTGTGATTGCGTAGAAACCGTAGTAGCTATTGAAAAGTGTCTTTAGACCAACAGAGTTCAAAGTCTTGTGACCCGTGTAAACTTTTAATCATGTTTCTGCGACAAAGTATGACCGAGTGGCGTGGCTCCAAAGAGGGGCCGATTTGATGAATTTGTGCGATTTTTTTCCCGATTCTCCATTCATTTCAATGGGCCGAAAATCGCACGTTTTCGCACTTCGTGCGAAAACTTTACGTACAATCTCTAAGAAAAGTCATAGCACTTGATTCCCGTTCAAGGCGCACGTTTTGATGTATTTTGAGGGGTGTCGCGGCTACGCTGCGAGACTAGTTACATACCAAAGTTTTGCAAGGAAGAATAATAATAATACTAGAAAATTTCAGGAAATTTTGAGTGTGCCTGCTGCTTGGTGCGCATCTCCATCCCTCGCACACACACAAACACAAACTGTATGACAGTATTAAACAGTATTAACTGTCGACCTAGCCAATCACGGGCAGGTGTGACAATTTCTGCCCAGAGACACCAGTTGCTATGGATACAGTGCCCCCCTGTGGCGGGAAACTTTGAACTAATGTTTCATTAGCACTCACAATAAGCCAAGACTGTCCCCGAACAAATCCCTGTATCTCGAAAAGTAAAGCTCGCATCGAAAATGTTTTTTCACTTTGAGCGTCCCAAGACTTCACCGGCGACACTGATGTATGACATGTGTCTGTATGATTTAAACTAAAGGAGCTGTGATAAAATATAAATCACCTCCTTTTCTTCTTCTCACTCTGGGTTTGAGCGGTCAAATTACATTGAAGCGGATGGGAGTGTCGGACGGCACTCCCTGCCCTTTTGGGCGATTTATTCAAAAACCGTGGGTCCTATATCAATGGAAGTAACATTGGGTGAGAGAGGACAAAAATCCCTACAATTTGGTGTATAAAGCTTGCTTGTAGAGTGGAAGCTGTGGGACTAAGATGATAATGTTTGGAAGATTTCTGATCAAACTTGAAGGCGTGGAGCTAGAGTGTGTGACGACATCACGTGCTCTAGGTCTGAACATTCCGCGCAATACACACCCATTATAAAATCTGAAACTGTCCAAAAGTCGTATAAAACGTAATCTGCGATTGCGTAAAAACTGTAGTAGCTATTGAAAAGTGTCTTTAGACCAACAGAGTTCAAAGTCTTGTGACCCGTGTAAACTTTTAATCATGTTTCTGCGACAAAGTATGACCGAGTGGCGTGGCTCCAAAGAGGGGCCGATTTGATGAATTTGTGCGATTTTTTTTCCGATTCTCCATTCATTTCAATGGGCCGAAAATCGCACGTTTTCGCACTTCGTGCGAAAACTTTACGTACAATCTCTAAGAAAAGTCATAGCACTTGATTCCCGTTCAAGGCGCACGTTTTGATGTATTTTGAGGGGTGTCGCGGCTACGCTGCGAGACTAGTTACATACCGAAGTTTTGCAAGGAAGAATAATAATAATAAAAATAATAATAATAATAACTAGAAAATTTCAGGAAATTTTGAGTGTGCCTGCTGCTTGGTGCGCATCTCCATCCCTCGCACACACACAAACACAAACAGTATGACAGTATTAAACAGTATTAACTGTCGACCTAGCCAATCACGGGCTGGTGTGACAATTTCTGCCCAGAGACCGAGTCAGTAGTTGCTATGGATACAGGCCCCCCTGTGGCGGGAAACTTTGAACTAATGTTTCATTAGCACTCACAATAAGCCAAGACTGTCCCCGAACAAATCCCTATATCTCGAAAAGTAAAGCTCACATGGAAAATGTTTTTTCACTTTGAGCGTCCCAAGACTTCACCGGCGACACTGATGTATGACATGTGTCTGTATGATTTTAAAAAAAGGAGCTGTGATAAAATATAAATCACCTCCTTTTCTTCTTCTCACTCTGGGTTTGAGCGGTAAAATTACATGGAAGCGGATGGGAGTGTCGGACGGCACTTCCTGCACTTTTGGGCGATTTATTCAAAAACCGTGGGTCCTATTTCAATGGAAGTAACATTGGGTGAGAGAGGACAAAAATGCCTACAATTTGGTATATAAATTGTCCTTGTAGAGTGGAAGCTGTGGGACTAAGATGATAATGTTTGGAAGATTTCTGATCAAACTTGAAGGCGTGGAGCTAGAGTGTGTGACGACATCACGTGCTCTAGGTCTGAACATTCCGCGCAATACACACCCATTATAAAATCTGAAACTGTCCAAAAGTCGTATAAAACGTAATCTGCGATTGCGTAAAAACCGTAGTAGCTATTGGAAAGTGTCTTTAGACCAACAGAGTTCAAAGTCTTCTGACCCGTGTAAACTTTTAATCATGTTTCTGCGACAAAGTATGACCGAGTGGCGTGGCTCCAAAGAGGGGCCGATTTGATGAATTTGTGCGTTTTTTTTTCCGATTCTCCATTCATTTCAATGGGCCGAAAATCGCACGTTTTCGTACTTCGTGCGAAAACTTTACGTACAATCTCTAAGAAAAGTCATAGCACTTGATTCCCGTTCAAGGCGCACGTTTTGATGTATTTTGAGGGGTGTCGCAACTACGCCCCGAGACTAGTTACACGCCGAAGTTTTGCAAGGAAGAATAAAAAGAAAAATAATAATAATAAGTATGAGCAATAATAAGAGTGTGCTCCTTTGCCTTGCAAAGCAGGCACACTAATAAGTATGAGCAATATTAAGAGTGTGCTCCTTTGCCTTGCAAAGCAGGCACACTAATTAAGTATGAGCAATAATAAGAGTGTGCTCCTTTGCCTTGCAAAGCAGGCACACTAATAAATAAATTGCCGCTGAAATGTGTGGCACTTTGCGCAGTGCATTATGAACATTGCACATTACAAAACATGACAATAATAATAAAAAATGTAAAAAAATATGTATTAAAAAATAATAATCATCAGAAAAACTAGGCCTACAAAACAATAACAATTAGGCCTACTAATCGACGTGACATTAGATTGGGCTATTCAACAACGGCGTGCTGAAGCAATCAGTTCCAAAAAGCAGGTGCACACACACACACACACACACACACACACACAACGTGGGTAGGCCTACTTACTTGACTGAAGAAACATTTTTGTTCAGTGAAATCAACATATCAACGTGTTCAGGTGACAGGCGAGACCTCAGTCTATTAACAATTAGTCCAGCAGCTGAAAAAACTCTCTCCGCTGGCACAGATGTTGCAGGCACACAGAGGTAGCGACTTGCAAGCCGGCACAGTTTCGGAAAGCGTTGCGTCTTCCCGCACCACCACGCAAGTGGATCTTCGTTCGGTGGGATACAGCTTTCCATCCAGTAGCGCTCCAGCTCATCTTGATCCGCGGACTCTCCATAGCCATCCCCAAATAAAGACATTAAGCAAGTTTTCTGCCGTTTTGGTTGAGTGTAGTTCTTCTCAGCCGAGTCGTCGTCGACAGGCCTGTCGCAGTCTTCATCAGCATCTTCCTCCTCATCATTCGCTGGGAGGCTGTGATACTGAACAGCAAGATTTTCTCTTACTGCCCGTTGCATGTCCATCTGGAGAAAGCTGAGGTGCTTGTGGCGGGGATCGAGAGCAGAGGCAAGCAGTGCCACACTTCCAGCTCTCTCTCTGTCTGTTGGACGCATTCGTCTCTCCAGTGATGCTGCCGCCACCGTGTTCTTGAACTCAGCCACTTTGCTGGGATCACCTGCTGAGTTGAGATGCCTAGTGGAGATAATTGAATGGATGAATATGGTATAATCAGTTAAAGATCCCCTCCGGACATGTGTTAAAACATAGACTGTTTGGACCAATAGTGTGTGTCTGATTTGTTTTTTCCACAAAAAAGTGTAATTGCCATGTTAAAATCCTTAAAATGACATCTACTCCTTCTCCCACATTAAAAATTATTATTTTAATTATTATATTTACCTGTTCAGCAAACTCATGGCAATGGGGAACACCATTGACACCGATACGTATGCCTCCCCACACAGAGCAGTGGTGGCACTTTTGAGGGAATCCAGCACAGGGAGCATAGACTCAATTGTCTGCCAATTGTCATCCGACAGCTCCAACGTCCTGGCATCTGTTAGTTTTGTCACTGTTCTGTCTGACAAAACAGCAGTGATGGCCCATCGCTGTTCGTGGATGCGCTGGAACATGTCGTTGACGGAGTTCCAACGTGTCTTGCAGGACTGTATAAGTTTGTGTGCAGGCAGGTCTTGTTGCTCCTGCTTTTTTTTTAGCGCCACAGTGGCCACAGTACTGTGGTGGAAATGGCTCACCAGTCTCGTGCATGCACCAATCAGCCGGCTCATGGCGTTCGCCTTCAATCCATCATTTATGGCTAATTGCAGGGTATGGGCAAAACAAGGTACTGACTCCCACTCCAGCAGGTCGTTGTTTGCCAATACCATGTTGCTCGCATTGTCGTGGACACAGGCGATGACCTTATCCAGTAGTCCCCACTTGCTAATAGCACCTCGCAGGTGCGCTGCCAGGTTCTCAGCAGTATGTCTTTCCTCTAGTGCGCACGTCTGGAGCACATTACTAACTAGTTTTCCTTCGATCATAAAATGACACGTTATTGTCATGTACGACTCGGTTGTCATGGAAGTCCAACTGTCTGTAGTTATGGCCACATATTCTGCCTTCTCCATGTTCATTTTCATCTCCTCCGTCATTTTTTGATGGTTGTGCTCCAATCTGGATGTGATCATTTTGCGCCCCGGCACCGTGTATTCAGGCTCAATGTAGTCCATTAACGTTCGGAAGCCTTTGCCTTCAACAAAGTTGAGTGGAAGCATATCTTGCGCAGTCATTGCCGTGATAAGCTGCGTTATCTTTTCAGACCGAGCGGGATCACAGCGTCTGCGGTTTGAGGTGGTAAACGATGTCATATTGGTTTGCAGAGTGCGGCTAACATTAGCAGTGCTAGCACCAGCAGCCTGCTCTCCTTGCAAGTTAACGTCCACATGCCTGTGCTGAATGTGGTTACGCATTGCTCCGGTCGAGTGGTTATATGCCAGTTTATTTTGACACAGCCTACATACAACTTTATTTTCATTTTCTAAATCAAAATACTTCCAAACCGCGCTGGTTTTACGAGAAGTCATTGTCAGCTCTGTTCGGTGACGGTCCCACTTTCCACCTCGCTGGTTTACATCTGGGCATTACCGCCTGCCGGGGCTGCAGCCCCATCTAGTGGCGGGTGGCTGCGTAACATCTTAGACGCAACAGTTAACCGGCGTTGTACATTATTAATAGTAGATTAACCGACTAGTATTTCTGGTGCCGATTAGCGAGGGTAGAAACGTTTAATCGACTAGTCGACTAATCGCGCACATCCCTACTCCAAACTGAGAACAGTCGTCTTAAACACAAGACAGAAGACCTCGAAAATCGCTCTCGTCGTAACAACGTAAGAGTAGTTGGCCTACCCGAGGGCTACGAGGGACGCTCGGCCACGGATTTCATGTCTAAATTTCTTGTTGACATATTGCAAGATGACTCATTCACCTCACCACCAGAGCTTGACAGGGCGCACCGCACGTTGAGACCGAAACCAGGGGAAGGAGAACGACCCCGACCCATGATCATTCGCTTTCTACGCTACAAAAAGAGGGAGCAGGTGCTTGCCCTAGCGAGGAAACGAGGACAACTTGTCTACCAGGGTCAAAAGATCTTTATTTTTCCAGACATGAGCAGTGAGTTCGCCAAGAAGCGCGCCACATTCACCACAGTCAAGTCCAAACTTTACAAGAGAGGTATTAAGTTCGCGCTCCGTCATCCAGCTGTGCTTACACTCACGTACCAGGGCGTCGAGCACAAGTTTCACGCTGCCGAAGAGGCCGAAACGTTCTACAACCAACACCTGGCGAACTTATCTGAATAAGTATGCTTGCAACGAACGTGGCTCCTGAAATACTGCTGAGTTTTTCCTATTCGGACCAGGACATACATCTGAAGATTTACAGATGTCACGCTGGTCGGCTGGTTTGCCTACTGTACACGCCGGCCCTTTTTGGAACTTGATTATTTCAACCTGACCAAGGCTCCTCGTTATAACACTAACCCTTGATTTTTGATTATGGACTTCTACCATTGGAATATGGACGTGTGATCTGAACATTGATTGCGGACACTACAACTGGTCTTTTTTACCACTGCGGCGCTCGCCATAATCTCAGCTCCCTCAAATCCAGTACATGGAAAAACGGACAGCCTCTTCAATTAACTACTTCACTCATCGATTATTGTGGACTACCTCGGACGTGAATCAATCCTTTTCAAACTGCATTCATCACGAAATCAGGACCTGCCTCTTCAATTACGGTGACGCTTCAGTAAGGCAACGGTGTGGGGTTTGTGTATCTATGCGTATGTGAGTATGCGTGTATATATATGCATACAGCCTATATATTGTGCATTTATCTTTGGTATTAACTAAGGTCCTGTGTCGATGATGTCTGACGTTGGTTGGTTAACAAAAAAAAAAAAAAAAAAAAAAAAAAGGACTTGTGGGACGAAAATATACAATGCCCTTATGCTAAAAGATTTAGTTTATTGTATTTAAGATGTCACTCCCAGTTTACTTTATTTCAGATGGGTCTTATCATTGGAGTGCCCTACTCATGCTACTGATATTGTTAAATATGTCACAAGTTACGTGATGTGCGGCGCTCGCTCCCGCGTGTGCTGCAGCGCACTGATAATGCAGTTACAGCCTCTGGCTCCCTGCAGGGATAGTTTCGCCCCGATATTGACCGGCACGCATATGTGCAGTGGGTCTGTGTATTCTCAACAGTGTTATTTGTCCCACATCTCCCTGCAATTGTATATAGTAGAGCATACAGCTTATAGTTATAGATTTAACGGTATGGGATACTAGTTATTCTTCCCTATATGATAGGCGTCGTGTTTGATTACTTATTTTCTTCTGACAGCCTTGCTAGGTCAGGCATCCTTAGTTATTTTCTAGCATTCTCGTGCTACTCTGCTCTGTTCCTGTTTTACTTCGAAATCTGTAGATGTGTGTTAATAGTACATATGCAAGCTCATCAGCGCTCTCTGTCTTGAGGATAGGAGGATAGTGCTCTTGCTTAGTTACCCCGGAGGTTAGTAAGTAGTTTTACCTGCAGCTCGTTGTAGGTGGGAAGATGAGCATAGGTACAAGGGGGGAGGATGGGGGGGGGGGGGGGCTTGTGTGTTTTTTTTTTTGTTTTGTTTTTTCTTTCTTTTCATTTCTTCCTTTTACATTCAAGTCAACATGTATTTATCACTCTTCTTGCTGCAGTACCGTACTGGGTTTACACATATATCCAGCACTTTCTCAGCTGAACCAGATCATCTTGTTCCACTATTATTTGGATATCAGAAATTGTTATGACAAATAACCCAAACAGATCGGTGAGAGTGAGAGGCTCCAAATTATCTCGTGGAACGTAGGAGGCCTGAACGGACCTGTGAAACGTGCTAGGGGATTCTCTCACCTGAAACACTTAAATACGGATGTCACATTCTTACAAGAAACACACTTGCGAACAATAGACCACCGACGACTTAGTAGGCCCTGGATAAGTCACATTTTCCATTCTACATTTAACTTTAAAACGAGAGGTGCAGCCATCTTGATTAATAAAAAAGTACATTTTATTCCCTCTAATACCATCTGTGACTCTAACGGGCGGTATATTATAGTAACTGGCTCCCTCTACCAAACCCCAGTTGTTCTTGTCTGTGTGTATGCCCCAAATTGGGATGATGTAGATTTTATGAAGAAACTTATATCATCACTTCCCGATTTACACACGCACAAGCTAATATTTGGAGGAGACATTAATTGTGTGATGGATCCCAATCTAGACAGATCTAGCTCTAGAACGGTTACACCTTCCAGGATGTCGCAAGCTCTGGCTACCTTTATGGATCGGTGTGGCTGCGTTGACCCATGGAGATTCTCTCATCCAACTGATAGGCACTATTCTTTTTATTCACATGTCCATAACTCTTACTCTCGTATAGATTATTTTTTTATAGATAAGACACTTCTTCCCTCTGTAACCTCAGTTGAATACTCCTCTATAGTTAATTCTGACCACTCCCCTGTGATACTTGGCTTAAACCTTGAAGCCCAACATAGAGAGAGTCGCTCCTGGAGATTGGATTCCACGCTTCTGTCTGATGCCAAATTTTGTGACCTTATCACTCAGTCTATTGGGCGCTTTGTGGAGACTAACAAAATCGAAGATACCAGTCCGTCTTTATTATGGGAAACCCTTAAGGCATTCCTTAGGGGCGAGATAATTTCGTACACTGCTCATACTAACAAGGCACGAAAGAGACGACAATGCGAGCTTATAGAAGCAATTAAAGCAATTTGGGTTTGGAGAGAAATTTACATCCTGGATACGCTTACTGTATGCTTCCCCACAAGCCTGTGTATGTACCAACAATCAGCGATCACAGTTCTTTCCCCTCTCACGTGGGACATGCCAAGGATGCCCAATTTCCCCCCTCCTTTTTGCTATTGTTATTGAACCTCTATCAATTGCTCTTAAAGCTAATGAGTTGTTTTCAGGTATTAAAAGAGGCGGAGTCGAGCACAAAGTATCCTTGTACGCAGATGACCTGCTCCTTTGTTTCTGATCCAATAGGTTCCATTCCACATATTTTAGCCACTCTCAAATCCTTTGGCACCTTCTCTTGGTACAAATTAAATGTGCAGAAAAGCGAATGCTTTCCTATTACTCAATTGGCCCAAGGGATACCCCAGTCTAGTATCCCCTTCAAGTTATCTAGCACTAGGTTTAAATACTTAGGAATTACCATTACTAGCTCCATCCACTCCCTTTGTGAGGAAAATCTTACAGCTCTAACAACTAAAGTGAAAACTGATCTGCAGAGATGGAACGGCCTACCCCTCTCTCTAGCAGGTAGAGTACAATCTATTAAAATGAATGTGCTTCCCAGATATTTATACTTATTTCAATGTTTACCCATTTTTTTACCTAAACGCTTTTTTCGTCAATTGGATTTAATAATTTCAAATTTTATATGGGGGGGTAAAACCCCAAGAATTTGTAAATCTCTGCTCCAGAGGGGGAGGTTACAGGGGGGACTCGGTCTACCGAATTTTCAATTATATTACTGGGCAGCTAACATGCACAAAATTGCACTCTGGATCTCGGATACAGATACTAATTGGATTCAACTAGAAGCTAATTCTTGTCATTCCTCATCCTTAAAAGCCCTGGTGTGTAGCAGCCTTCCATTTAAACCTAGACAGCACTCCTCTAACCCCATGGTTATTTCCACTCTGAAAATCTGGCAACAAATTAGGCAACAGTTTGGCTGGATTTCTCTGCCCCTAGCTACACCTATCTGTAACAATCAACTCTTTCGACCAGCCAAGATTGATTCTAGATTTGCCACTTGGCGCAGAAAAGGTCTATCCTGCCTGGGTGACCTTTATATTGATGGCCTGTTTGCTAGCTTTGCACAGTTATGCTCCACATTCAACCTTCAGCACTCTGATCTGTTTAGGTATTTCCAAATTCATAACTTTGCCAAATCCAACACCTTAGCATTTCCGCAGGCTCCGCCGGCCTCGGGCATTGACCATCTTCTTGTAGTTACTGACTTGTCAAAAGGTCATATTTCTTTCATATACGATCTTTTATCAGCAGTGACTTCCCCTGCTCTGCATAAGATCAAGACAGGTTGGGAGACTGAACTGGGTATCACTTTGTCTGATGAATGGTGGGACCATGCATTATATGCAATAAATTCATCCTCTTCCTGTGCGAGGCTTAGCCTCATTCAGTTCAAAGTACTTCATAGGATCCATTTTAGTAAAGCTAGATTATCGAAGATTTATCCAAATCCGAGTTTGGTAGAATACTGGAGGTCTTTCTTTGATCTTATATCGGAAATATTGGAACTGACTCTGGATCCATCGCCTCAGATCGCTATCTTTGGTGTCCCTAAGGAGGGAGTTAAACTGACTGCTAAACAAGTTAATGTAGTCTCCTTTGCCAGTTTAATTGCCCGTCGTCGGATTCTCCTCTTATGGAATAATCGCTCTCCTCCCTCAAACACGTCCTGGCTGCGGGACTTAATGTCATTTCTAAAACTGGAAAAGATCAAATTTGCTGTCCGCGGCTCAGCTGAAAAATTTTACAAACACTGGCAGCCTCTCATCTCCCACTTCGAAACGATGCAATCTATCCCACTGGACTAATGTGTTGGAAGTATGATTGGATGTAGATAACTATGTATTGTTCCGGGGTGTGTGTGTGTTGTGAATACTTGGGTACATTAGGTGTATGTATGTGTGGGTAAACGTGTGCAGATGTAACAATGTGCGGGCACATACGTCTTGGACTGTGACCTTGTGGGGTGCAGGCGGTGCTTAAGGGCAGGTTGACTTGTTGATTCTGTGTATCATCAGTTGTCCATTCCTTTTCTTCTCCCCCTTTTTTTTTGCTTTTATTTTTATTTATTTATTTATTTATTTGTACAATCATTTTGTCATCTGTATTTATTTAAATTATTCAACTATTATTATTATTATTATTATTGTTTATTTACTTATTATTATTTTGTTTCTATGAGCAGGGAGGGGAATGCTGGGGGGCTAAGGGGAGATAATGGGGGGTTATTACTGTCTAAAAAGAAAAGTATGAATCTGTAATATTGTTTCATCATATGTGCAGATTGTTGTATAAAATTTGGTTACAAAAAAAAAAATGATGGTCTCAGATGATTTCAGGACCTTAAAGGCAGCTTTCTCAATGACCAATTTGTGAATATCAGAAGCGAATTGTTTTTGCAGGCTTAACAGCGGCTAAAAAAAACTCTTTGCAATGCGTTGGAAACAACCCAACAAACTTTCTGTTACTCACTGGATTCTCACGTTTCTTGATGTTATCCACATGGAACAATCAACTGCCTGTATAAATGGGGTTAAGGAAGACAGCCTGAATCAATGGCATCTAGCTGCTAAGAAATTGAAGGCTCTGGTATAGTCATTATTTTACAAATGAATCTGTAGGTCTTTCCATCATGATCCTGTAGGTCCTGGGGGTGGGGTGGGAGGGTGTTGTATTATATTGTATTGTATTGTATCTCAGTCTGTCAAGGTTTCTGTCTTTGTATTTCCACTTGTGTAATTGTATTTTTAAATGTTGTACGATTTCTAAAATAACAATACAAACATTTGATCACAAAAAAAAAAAGAATAGATTAGCCAAAATAATTTGGGATCTTTTTTTTTTAATGGGCCCTGGCCCCTTACAAGTATGAATAGTTGGGCCTTGAAGTAGAAAAGGTTGAGAACCCCTGGAGTAGAGGACTGGCAAAGCTATGACATAACCACCCCACACAGGTAAGCACACTAGGCAATCGACATGCGGATACACACACCCGTGACGTTGCAAAGAGCATTTAAGCAAACACTGAGCTTAATGCAGTAAAAGACACACAGGATTTCACCCTAGATAGGCACACTTGATTTCACACTACTATGGGGCGTGTTGATCAAACTGGGCTAGACAGGCATGTATCCCCCCCATACCTATCAGCTAACTTTCCCCCAGCTTCCCCCGGTTCCCACAGATTACTGCTGTTGTATTTAAGATCTATTAAAATCCTACAAATAACCACAAAAATGGATGAGGACAATAATGAACAGGACTGAACACAAAACACTAACACCTAACCTTTTCCTATGACCACTTAACTGTCCGGTTGGTCAAGACCCTCCCCCGGGCTTGTGGTGCTGGTCCGACACGGCCCGTATGCAGCAAGAGCCTGTGGGGGAATCGGCGGCTGACAGCGTGTCAGACGCCCACACACAGAGCTGGGAAGCGGTAGGGCACTCCTAGTTCCCCAGTCCCTAACTATCATCAGCCCTACCACAGGAACATCTCCCCCTATACTGCCTGTCTTCGCTGCCGGTAGCCCTAAACGGCTACGAACGGCCCCCACCCCTCTACCATGAGTGTAATGACAGTGGCTTCGTCGGGCAGATTACCCCCGACATGCATCAAGCTCCGCTCCCCAGGACAACTGCCACTCGCTCGGCTCTGATTTACCAGTTCACCATCTCAGCAATCAAGTCCAGCCGAGAATGATCAGCTCACAGAGTCTCTGTCAGCGGCAGCAGTCCAGATCAGGTGAAACCCATTAGTCTTTGATCAGTTGTCACAGCCCCCACAGAAAACCACAACCCAAATTCACCACAGTACATTGCCTCATTGAGTTACATGTATTGTGTATCTTAGCTACAGCAGTGTGTAACATTGTTAACCTAACCACTAGGGATGTACCCGAATCCGAATCCGTTATTCGGGAAAGAACAAATAATGTGATGGAAACAGATATTTCTTCTACCCGAAGCTGCTTGTTATTATTCGGGGAAAAAAAGCCACGATTGACATGTCTGTGCGTCAGCCATTATGTTTCTTCAAATTGATTCATATCATTGTGGATGGCCACAAGATAAAAATGCCCATTCTGTTTGCAACATAGGACTTTGATTTCACTAACTAGTCATTTCATTTACTACACATTATTGAAAAGTGATCGCTATTCTGTAGTCGCCCCCACCGAGTCAGGTGCGGGAGCTAGCGAGACAAAAGCCTGGTGTGGCAGCTGGATTACCCCCGCAACCTATACATCAAAATGAAGCTTAGAACCTGTAGTGTTAATTTCCTCAATTAAAAAAAAAAACAATTTATGGTGGCAGTTTTCTGGACACAGATACAGAAATGGTTAGCAAATCATAATATATTTATTGATCTTGATATGAGATTATGTGTGATTGTGCATGTGCGGATGTATGTGTATATATGTATCTACAGATCATGTAAAAATGTACCTCATCTCAAAATCTGTAAAAAGAATTGCTGTAAAAACAGAATAATGTAAAAACAATATATGTATATGTCCTCCAAAGCGGGAGGGGTGGTGGAGGGGTTCAATTAAAAAAAAAAAAAAAACCCAGTTGAAATTTGTTTCATTTACTACACATTATTGAAAAGTGATCGCTATATTCTGTAGTCGCCCCCACCGAGTCAGCGCAAAGCAGGCAGCGGGCTGAGAGCTGACCGTTCCCGGCTATCACTCAGGGAAACTCTTGCATCGAGGAGGCGGCGGCGTCATGTGCTGGAGCTAGTGAGACAAAAGCCTGGCAGCTGGATTTCTTTCAAACCTCCGCAACCTATACATCAAAATGAAGCTTAGAACCTGTAGTTTTTAGCTGTATGTGTTAATTGATTGATTGATAATTTTTATTTCAAACATGTAAAAAATACAAAAAAAACAGATAAAAACAAAACAAGAATAACAATAATATGAAATAAACAATAAACCTATACAACAAACTCAATAAACAAATTCTCAGAAACTACGCAAATTAAATATTACGTTCGAAAAGGAGTAGGAAGAAGTATACACTTATTTTTGTCCTACCCCTTTCTCAACTACTCATCCATAAATTCTTATATACAATTTATAAACAACTATCCCAATTCCATGTACAACCCAATACAATTAATAAACAACTATCCCAATTCTATGTACAACCCAAAACGATTTATAAACAGCTATCCCAATTCTATGTACAACCCAATACAATTTATAAACAACTGTCCCAATTCGAAGTTCAACCCAAATATTCACCCGATGTCAATAAAATAAAACTAAACCTTTAACACAACCCTTCCTCATCCATATACCTGTTAAAAATATTTGTTTGTATATCTTCTTGAACTGATTTATGTTTGTACTTTGTTTTAACTACACATCCAAACCATTCCACAAATTCACCCCACAGATTGAAACACACATACTCTTCATAGTGGCGCGATATACTACTGGTATATTACCCGGTAGTAGATTATTTCTTGCTTTATACATTATTTGTACTGTGTTGAATTCTACCAGATCCATAAACTTAAAGGTATATGACTTTAAAAACAGCGTGTTCGTGTGTTTGCGATATCCTACATTGTTTATTATCCTTATGGCTTTTTTTTGTAGTATGCATAATGGCTGTAGGGTGCTTTTGTAGGTGTTACCCCAAACCTCGACACAGTAACTCAGATACGGCAATACAAGTGAGCAATACAGAGTGTACAACACTTTTAGATCCAGAATGTGCCTTGTTTTTCCTAGTACTGCAATGCTCCTTGCCAGCTTCGCTCGCACATATTTTATATGGGGTTTCCAGCAGATTTTGTGGTCTAATATCACATCTAGAAATTTATTTTCATACACTCTTTCTATAAAGACATTGTCTATCATCACCTGTACTTGAGTGTTTATTTTACAATTTCCTAACAACATAATCTTTGTTTTGTTCAGATTTAATGACAATTTGTTTGTCAAACCACCGTTTTAATTTTCTCATTTCTGCTGTGATCACCTCCAAAAGCTGCTGTAAATTCTCCCCAGAACAAAAAATATTTGTGTTGTCCGCAAATAATTCAAATTTCAATATTTTTGATACTCTGACCATGTCATTTATGTACAGAATGAACAATTTTGGGCCTAATACTGACCCCTGAGGTACTCCACAAGTAATATCCATGCATGTTGATTTATGCTCACCTATCTTTACAAATTGTTGCCTGTTTCTTAAATAGCTTCTCAACCAATTCAGCACAACCCCTCTGATACCATACCTTTCCAATTTATCTAGTACTATATTGTGATCAATGGTATCAAAAGCTTTTTTTTAAATCTATAAATACTCCCACTGCATACTTTTTTTCTCTATACAATTAGTAATTTATTCAATTAATTCAATTATCGCCAAAGAGGTTGATCTGTTTGTTCTGAATAAATACTGACTTTCAGTCAGCAATTTGTGCTTCTCAGTGAATTTGTCTAGTCTTTCAGTAAAGAGTTTTTTCCAATATCTTGGAGAATTGGGAAAGTAAAGAAACAGGCCTGTAATTTGTAAAATGGTGTCTATCCCCAGTTTTATATAATAGTATTTTGCAATTTTCATTTTGCTTGGAAGTTACAGATGTGAGTTAGTGGTTTTGCAATTCCTTCGATGACTTTCTTGACTATTGTCATATCAACTTCATTCCAGTCAGTAGAATTTTTGTTCTTACATTTGCTTACAATGTCCATGATTTCCTTTTCTTCTACTGCTCTAAGAAAAATGTAACTCGAATTTCTATCCCCATAATCATCATCAGACCCCTCTTTGGTTGTTTCTGGGTCACTGATTTTTTCTGCCAATTTTGGTCCCACACTTACAATTTAATTAATTAATAAATTAATTTGATTTAATTTCCTCCATTTAAAAAACCCAGTCAAAAAATTGAAAAAAACAACATTTTACCTTGTATTTCAGTCAATATTCATCTGTTTAAGATGTAACATGCTGTATGTATCAGCCATAGGTTTCATGGAATTTTGACTTAGCAGGTGAGTTCCCATTCAAAATTTAAAAAAAAGAGACAGAGAGAGAGAGATGGAAAGTATAGTATGAGGATGTGGAAATATATTTCACAATTAATTATATGGCAGTATTAAATCAATTTGATGCTTTGAAGGCACAAAAATTGCATTGCCAATGAATATTAGGTTATAAAATACAACATTTGCCCGAAAAAAAGTGACACTGTCTGTAGAAAGTATTTCCTGACCCTGGGACAGACAAACTATAGATAATGCTCTGTAATATGTTAAGTAGGGTTCGACTGATCTGAGTTTTTGAAGGCCAATACTGATACAGATAGTCAGTATCTTTACATTTGATCATTTTCATGCCAAAAATATTCAGCACATCCCCCAGAATTTTATTCTTGTAAGAGTGGAAAAGCCTCAAACAGCATTAATACATTTAGATTAATACGAACAATTAATTTGCAGAATTTTTTGAAAAAATAAATGAAAAAATTGAATGTGCATGTTCCTGTCACAGGGGAAATACATCAGTTTTTCTCAATTCACGTTAATATTTGGAGATATGATTTTTTAGCCACAATATTTATATCCACAGTATTTTTTTTTTTTTATTATTTCAGCATGCTGGTGTTTTTGTGTTGAAGCAGTATTTGCAATGTATAACAAGACACAGATCTGTTTCTACTATTCGTCTGTTTAGGCATCTAAGTTTCTCTGAAAACATTGAGACCACACAGACAGCTTGCATCAAAGAAGGTCCATGTGACATAATAAGAATGATGATAATAATAATAATAATCTTTATTTATGTAGCACTTTTCAAAACCAAGTTACAAAGTGCTTTACAGCAATGAAAACAGAGTTTAAAAAGTCAATAAAGCATCATACGAGATAAAGTACTACAAATAGAAAACACCAAAAAAAGGCCTTTACATAAAAATAGGTTCTAAGAAGGAGACTTAAAAGATGATACTGGCTTTGCTAGCCTGAGATACTCAAGCAGGGAGTTTCATAGCTGAGGGGCCCTGACAGCAAAAGCCTGGTCACCTTTAGTGATGAGGTGTGTTTCAGGAACAACCAGGAGGGCCCTACCTTGAGGATCTCCGGCTGCGCTCAGGCACATAAGGGATGAAAAGGTGTAAAATGTAGCTAGGAGCCTGACCATGCAGAGCTTTAAATGTCATCAGTAAACCTTAAAATCAATATAAAAAGCCTACAGACAACCAGTGGAGAGAGACAGGAATTGGAGTGATGTGGTCTTGTCTTGTTGGTTAAGTTGGTTAAAAGCCTCGTAGCTGCATTTTGTTCCAACTGGAGGCGGGAGATGGCTTTCTTACTAAGCCCCAAGTAGAGAGAATTGCAGTGGTCTAACTGTGAGGAAATAAAAACATGGATCACCTTTTCAAAGTCTTTAAAGGATAAAAAGGACCTGATTTTAGCAATGTTCCTCAGCTATTTGGCCATCAAAAGAGAGGTCAGAGTCAAAGAACGCTCCCAGATTACTGGCAGCAGGTTTAACACTGGAGGACAAGGTGCCAAGAGTTGACTGGTAAAAGGTGACCATGTTTGAGGGGCCAAATAAAAGGATCTCAGCTTTTGACTAATTTAGCTGGAGAAAGTTCTGTGACGTCCAGCACTTAATGTCAGAGAGACAAGACATAACATGGGCCATGTTGCCTCCCTCGCCAGCTCTAAGTGGGACATATAGCTGAGTATCATCAGCATAACAATGAAAGCGAATACCATGTTTATGAATAATGTACCCCAGGGGAAGCATGTAGAAAGAGAATAGTAGAGGACCCGAGATTGACCCCTGGGGAACACCACACAAAAGGGGGGCATTAGAAGAGGAGGCTTCTCCAATTCTGACCGAGAAACTTCTGTCAGTGAGGTACAAGCGAAACCAATCAAGAGCTCTAAGCATTGATTAAAACAGCATGGTCAACCGTGTCAAAGGCAGCACTCAGATCAAGGAGGATTCAAATGGAACAATCACCAGAGTCAGCAGCCAGAAGTTGATCATTTAAAACTTTGATAAGTGCTGTTTTGGTGCTGTGGTGTGCACGAAAGCCTGATTGGAATTTTTCAAAGATATTATTATTCATAAAAGAAATCAGTTGTAAGGAAACACTCTTTTCTAAAATTTTGGATAAAACGGTATTTTAGACATTGGTCTAAAATTGTTTAAAACAATAGGATCTAGAGTGGGCTTTTTCAGGAGAGGTTGAACTAACGCATGTTTGAGGGAGGAAGGAAACACGGCAGTAATTAGAAAGTAGTTGACAATAGCTAAAATATTTGGGCCAACTGTCTGGAACACCTGTTTCAAGAATCTGGTAGGAATTATATCGAGGGGACAGGAAGTGGACTTCATATGGGAGATGGTATCCTCTAGGGTTGGAAGGGAGATTCCATTGAAATGGGAGCAGGGGGATCTGGACAGTTGTACATACAGAGGTCTCTGGACTCCAGGGAAATTTGCGATCTAATCGCTTCTACCGTGTTGACAAAGAACTGGAGAAACTCCTCACGTTTATCAGGAAGTGGTTCTACTGGTTGATTGGATGGAGGACTGATGAGTGAGTGAATGGTTTGAAATAGAATCCTTGGATTATTGGACTGGCTGGTGATTAATTCAGAAAAATATGCTTTCCTGACATGCTTGACTGCATCCTGATATACAGTCATTAAGCCTTTGAGGATATTGAGTGAAATAGTGAGTTTATCTTTCCTGCATTGTCTCTTAATGTCCCTAGTACTGTCATTGAGCCAAGGCAGGGCATTAGGTTTCCTAACTGTCTTTAAAAGGTGCAATAAAATCAAGAGTAGTCAAGCACAAGTGATTAAAATCAGAAACTAAAACATCAGCGGAGACGTTGGAGTGCTCAGAAGTGCTAGAGGAAACAGATTAGAAGGCCTGGCAGAACTGGTGAGATATGTATTGCTTCACTTACTTTCTTAGGTAACACTCACGGTTCCTGGATCGCACACACACACACATATTGTAATGAGCTTGTGAACCAAGAGAAAAAGTTTTAATTTTATTTGTTGATCAATGTTTAATCACTTTAACAACTAATTGGAAATGTACTTTGCATTCCTGCCTCCATTTTGTTGTTTGGTAGTGTAATTTTCTTCCCGTGGATAACTGTTTCGAGCACAGCTACGATGGAGTTTGATTAAAGTGTTTCAGCGATCTAAACGATAAACGTCAGGCTTTGGTTTCAGTCAAAGAATCAGAGCGAGGGATTCTTTCTAGAGCTGCCATTTGGTACTAATGTTCAACAATCTTACAGGGAGAAATCCATTGCAGAAGAGGAGAGAGACCAATTTATCCACTGACAGTAGCCTCAATAGACCAGAATGTTTTGTTTTAAGTGAGACGCGACCCCGATCATAGACACACCCCATGAACTAGCTAGCTACATTTATATGGCTTTATTAGAGAGCATACAGTGGAGAGCAACAGGACTAGGTCAGGTGAATTGAAGACTCTAAATTGCCCATAGGCGTGAGTGAGTGTGTTCTGTGTGCAGTATGGTATATCATGTATACAATCTAGTAATAATGATGTATATGATGTAGTATATGACAAATAGTATGTATATGATGTAGTTAATGATGCATATGAAGTATGTATATGATGTAGTATAGTATGTATATGATGTAGTAAATGATGTATATGAAGTATGTATATGACGTAGTATAGGATGTATATGATGTGTATTTACTGTATATGTAGTATGATGTAGCATGTATATGACATGTACTGTATATGAAGTTATGTAAAGCCCTTTAAGACATGCTTGTGATAAAGGGCTATATAAATAAACTAGACTAGACTAGACTGATAGCGATATGCAACAAAGGTTATTGACCAAATTTGAATCCATAATCTCAGAGGTACAACCTGTTTCAAAAATAGGTTTACATTTTTTTTGATAGGAGACTTCTTCCATTTGTAAGCAAATGTGACTATAGACGTGTTTAATATAATTTATCTACACCACAACCATGTGTTCTAAAATTCTATTATAAAGAAGAGATGAGGAATAAGACATAAAGGTGAGGTACCACAGGTCAAAAAGGTTTATTAATTTTGAAATATAATATTTTGCATGTAAAACTACTGAAGTTTACAAACAATCATCAAAAATTCAACTTCACTTGTAGATATGGCCACCAAATTTGACCTGTTGCTTCTGAACAAAAATAGCTCGTAATTTACTGAGGCCGTTTTAATATTTTTGTCATTTATATTTTACGAGAGACAAATCTCAGATTTCCATCATATAATAAATAATTCATCAAAAAGCTTCTTTTTTTTTCGAATCCCTCTGTAAGTTATCATCTATTTAGTTATTCATCACGATGAAACAGGAAATTCCACTCCTTCAACCACTAAGAATAAAATCTGCACACTTTTTTATTAAATACTAGCTATTTTTAATAAGTTAAAAACAAAATAAATAAATGTCATAATACAAAAAGTGTTTGTATTTGTGTCCATATTCAACTTGTAAAATGTCATTTGGAAAGGATGAAAGAGGTATAAACAATGTTTGACAAAGCAACATTGCCTCTTAAACACCTAGCTGTAGGCACAGAAGCAGGAAGACAGATGACAGAGAGGAAAAGGGGGAAGTGTTGAGTCATTTGGCTCAGTGTGAAGCGCTGCACATCATCAAACACAACACACACCTCTAGCCTACAGTGGAAAGCTGCTTCAACTACATGGCTGTGTTTTTTCACTCAGGGGAGTCTGAAATCCAAGTGGAAACTGGTGACTATCAGAACTTCCCCAAGGCTGAAGCTGAGGAGGCTGTTTCAGACAGGATTCCAAAGTCAAGTAGGGTTGTATTTACTCAGTGTTGCATTGTTTTTGTTGTATAGCACTTTCTGGCATTATGAGTATTAGAAATATTATGCATGTCATTATATCTTAGTAGGTTTTAAAGGTGTTCTAGTGTACAAGACAATGTATGTAGAATTCCATGTACGCATGTTTTTTTGTTTGCTTTGATTTATTAACAGGACAAGAGTACGGGCCAACTCTAAGATGAAGAGTGTGTGTGTGTGTGTGTGTTATACAGAGTTCCGACATCTCAGTGTGGTTCTGGTGAGCTTTGGGCTGCTGTGTCCCCTTCAAGCTATTCTCAACATCTCTCTGAGACTTGCTCTGAGTGAGTCCATAATTTCACATCACTTTACCAAACTCTGACTGACAGCTGATCAACAGTCAACTTGGTGCATAGAGATGGTGACTCTTTAGATTGATATCATCTGGTAGTGATGCAATGTTATAGATATTATTTTAACAGATATTATAGTAAATATTGTTAGTAATTACTGATTTACTTGTAAAGAAACTTAAATGAGACAGTGAGTGGATGCTTTGCATCAGAAGGCTTTGATAATCCTAATTACTCAATACTACTCTTTGTCAAATCCCTTGGCGTCACGAAAGCAAAAGGTACCATTTTGCGTCTGTATAGGACGCACCGGGTGTTCCATAGACTCCATGGTAAAACCTCTCGCGGCAGTATTGGACGCCTACAGGGGATTCCGGTTTGCTACATTTCTTTGCTTGAGCTCTTTGGTGCTAATATTGATTTTTTTTTTAAATTGGTTAGTATGGTTGTAGATCAATTTCGAGGCCAAATAGAAAAATTGCACTGCAATATTGCCCTTTGAACTCTGACCCCGGACCACTTTTGAAAGCTCATTATGCAGCAACAGAAGGGGCTAGAGACATGGGGTCAACTTTTCTAGAAAGCTATTGAGCTGCACTTTCATGGGAGTGGGGTTACTGATGGCGGGCGACACTGAGTTGGGTTGAATTGGGTTGCAATATTTTCTGAAATTCTCCTGCTTCCTGCTCATAGGAAGAGCCAAACAGTGCAAACTGTAGTTTTTCCGGGTGCAAGGTTACGGTTGTGAAAAGGCAAACTGCTCAATATTACAAAGATGCAATACAATGAACCAAAAGGTTGATGTTATAAGAGGATATAATCCAAAAAATTACAAAAATATGCTTTTGTTGGTGCTATTTTGCCACGATTTCATCAGCTATGTTTCAAGGGCAGAAAGAGGTATGTTCAATAACGAAACGGATTATGCAACGTTTGGAAACAGAACTCCCGGCTGCGTTCTTCTATTTAAATTATGCTTATTGTAAAGTAGAGGTAGCAATACAGTCATTATAAAGTGCTATCTTTTATGCAGTTTATTGAGATGCCACTGAAATAACTTGTTATATAGGTTATGAGCCAAATTTACTTATTTATCTAGCAGGTGACATCAAATACTAAAATGCAAGCGATTTTTTTTTTTCCATTTGGCCTCGAAATTGATCTACAACCATACTAACCAATTTTTGAAAAATCAATATTAGCACCAAAGAGCTCAAGCAAAGAAATGCAGCAAACCAGAATGCCTTATTTGGGCAGAAAATGTATGCCAAACTGTGTGTTCTGTGGTCCAGGAGAGAAAGTTGCAGGTGTCCAATACTACCGCGAGAGGCTTTACCGTGGAGTCTATGGAACACCCGGTGCGTCCTATACAGACGCAGAAGAGAACCTTTAGCGTCGTTATACCGACGCCAAGGGATTTGACAAAGAGTCAACATAGGATGAGCTGGGAATGAGAACGGGTTGACAACTACTACTTCTACTATTAATAATATTAATAGATTTATATTGCACTAACCCTAACCCAAAACATAAGTTACAAAGTTGCTTAACAAATAGGCAGTAAAAAACATGCTTTAAGGAGACATAAAGGATGGATTATTTAGTGTTCCAATATTTACAGGTCAAGGTGATAGAAACTGTTGAATAAGTAAAGTTAAATTAATGTTAATTTGGTAAAAGTATAACATACATTTACTGGTAATTCACATGTAAGTAGATCTGTAACTGCAGGTTCTCATTCCTGTGTAGATATGATGGTGATTAAAGAGAAAAACAACATACAGTCCAGTTACAATGACCTGGCTGAAGAGAGAGACTCCTTACAGACTGGTTATAACCAGTTACAGTCCAGTTACAACAACCTGACCAAAGAGAAATATGACACTCAGAAGCCTTGCGGTGAGTCAGTGACCTTTCACTCTATTTCTTGAGTATCGTTCATTCATCCTCTTCCTGATGTGTCATTACTTAGAAATTAGGAAACGTTTATGATAAAATTGTGTAATATTGAAGTAACAGTAAAGATGGATTAGTTCTCTTGTTAAAAGGAGCAAACTCCTCTAAGGGGGAGTGGAACATTGGCTGTAGTTGTTACTTCATCTCTACTGAGCAAAAAAACTGGGAGGAGAGCAGACAAGCCTGTGCAGGCAGACAATCACACCTGATGATCATAAACAGCAAAGAGGAACAGGTAT